>NW_015112962.1:365020-387476 GCF_001443285.1 Poecilia latipinna | reverse complement strand
TGAGCGGCCTGTGGGTCGGCTTAATGGGGAACCCTCTTAGTTGGCACAGATGGAGGGAATCTGGCGTGATGGAGCAGATCAGCTCTGCAGCCACGTGAAGCCAGACTGCTCGCAAAGAGACAGAGAGAGAGAGACAGAGAGAGAGAGAGAGAGAGAGAGAGAGAGAGAAAGACGGTTCACAGGGACACACAGTCCGTTCATAAATGCCGCTCATCAAAAGGGGAGCCCCCCGTTGAAAGAGGTGGGCGCACCAAGATGTGTATTCAGCACTAATATGCTGTGAAGGGAGACAATCATCACGCAGAGGATGAAGCGTTTCACCCTGTTTTTGCAGGCTCGTCGTTCAAAACAGCGACAGTGCGGAGGTCGGCTTTAAGCGGTGGCCGTCGCCTTCCTCTTCGTTTAAATGCCGACTGTTTTTGGTTGAAAACGCGGCAGCTGAAGCCTCAACGGGAACTCAAGACGAGTACTCTTGGATTAAGACGATCGCACGAGGAGCAATAAAGCAGATAAAAGACTGTGCAACTCATCTGCTGCTTTAAGGCCCGACCTAAAGTCAATGCTGATGTGATTAGAGACACCGGGAGCAAATGTTTTCCTCATACCATTAAACTCATAAATTGTGGCTCCCTCTCTGGGAAGAACAAAAAAAAAAAAAAACCTTAAAAAACCATTCTGATCTGATAAATCAAAAGGGACAATCTTGCTGTATGGCAGCCAGATGTCCATCAGTATGAAAGGCAAGTCATAAAAATCTTATGGTTGAATCACATGTGTGTGTGTGTCACCGCAGAGAGCGAAACCATAATTAAAGCAACAAGGTAAGACTTAACGGTTCCTGACCTCCTCATGCTGAGTCAGCTGCTGTTTTAAATTTAAAAAAAAAAAAAAAAAAAAAATCAAACAGTTTATCTCAGATTTATTCATCACCGGGAAGAATTAAAACTTATTAAAACACGCAGCAGGGTGGGAGACCTTCATAAATTAACCATGATGCATTTGTGATTTCAAAGCCTGGCGCTCAAAATAGATCAGAGGCTCTACTTCCGTGTTAAGAACAGCTGTCCTTCTGTCTTATTTGGGAAGAATAATGAATTTGACAAAATGAATAATTCATTGTCGGCCTTTAAATAATATATACCGACTATCTACATCTGTGAGTCACGCGGCTGTTTTGCATAAAGGAGCATTGTGACATCGCTTTCTCTTTCATTTTACGACCTGAAGGTGATCTCAACAGCGGGGCTGGTCATGAACTGGCGAACGAGCGGCGGCAGCGTTTAAGCTTTCTCTCTCACCTGCGTAGCGTAAAGGAGCGTCTTTGTCCAGCGCAATTAGAGGCGGGTCCAGAATAACCTTGTCATCGTTCTCCGTCACAATCCCATGGTACGTCGTCTCGATCCACGGCTTGTGCTTATTGACTGCGAGGAAGCAGAGAGAGAAAACATCAGCCGACAAACGACGACGACAAAACAATAAGCTGATCGTAGAAGTGGACATATTCAGATCTTTTTTTTTTTTTTTTAACAAGTTTCTTCCTATGCAGGAATGACTTTTACCTCCTCCATCCCCCCACTCCCCCCCATGCGGCGTGGATGCATTTTTAATGAGGTTAGGGATGCTTTTAATGTTATTTTTAGAAGTGGAGAGACAACCTGCAGCAGAAAGCAGGGAGCCGACGAGGAGCGGGCGCGAGCATCGCTGCAGAAGAATTAAAACGCTTTCTGTGTTACGTCTACCCTCTTCCCTAGTATCTTTCAACCTCCAGAAAGGAGACCAGATTATTTCAAGATAATACTAACTGAGAGGGTTTTTTTTTTTTTTTCCCACATATTTAACATTCAAAAGACAGATTCACTGTTTTTGTTTAGTTAGCTGCAACAGACCAAACAACAAGTAGATGATAAAGACAAGGTCAGGTTTGGGGTTCTTGTCCGCTTGTCTGCATGGGAAGCCTCCCGGCTGCAGACAGCAGGAAAAGCTGCAGCGAGTGACTCTTACAGTCAATATGCCCTGCCTCCACCACGAGAGGGAACAATGGCGTTAAAGGGCTACTGATCTGCAGACGTGACGCTAACACTTGGTGACAACAGACTGAGGAGCAGAGATATAATGACTGACCTAATCCAGGCTGCGCCACATTAGGAGAACATGCATTTGTGACATTGTTGTTGAATAATGTGTATATTGTGTGGCTTTTGAAGACTTTTTTTTTTTTTTTTTTGCATTTATATTTCTAGAGGTCTCAGGCCTTCTTACCGCATTTTCTCATAATAAAAATAGGCAAAAGTTGACAAGAAATTGTGTGCAAGGAAACAGTAGCGAGGCTATAAATGTAGAAGCTACAAAAACTACTGGATGGACAGACGGACGAATGGATGGATAAGCAAACCAATGGGTGGGTGGATGGATAAACTAACAGATTACTAGTTTAATCATTTATTAAATAGTATTAATCACTTTTGAATGTCTAAATACAAACATTTTTCTATACTTTATTTTGTCGTGATGCAAAAGACATTGCAGAATTTGAGAAATAAAATGTAACCCACCGGAAAATGTGAAAACCTGTAGTATTTCTGAGGCTGACCAAATCAGGGGAAAAATGTAGGTGCTTTAATGTTTTAATTCAACCTTCGCAGTGGAAATAAAAAAAAAAACAGGCCTCTTTGGCTGCTGCAGCTCTCTGATGCGAGTTTCTCAGGCATGTAAGACAGACCTGAGTACAGCATGTTGCTGTAACACTGAACTCAAAGAAGAAAGATTTCCAAATTAACACACCAAGTTTCCAAAATAGGTGAAAAACTAGTTCTGCAAAATGTGTTTTGGACCCAATCCACTGATCACATGATCAACAAAGCATATCAAAACAGGAGCTGGTATGTCGGTGTTCCACTTTGCAAAGATTGTTAGCAGTACATGCAGACTTTTCAGACTTGTTTTTGCAAACTTTGCAGCCCTACGTCACAAATCAGGTAAATAAATGGATAAATAATAAATGTTTTAAAGATTTTAGCAATGGTGTTGGGGCCCATAATAATTTCCTAGCTCATATCTGTTTGATTTAACCAAACAAACTATTTCTTTACCTACAAATGAAAGCTAGAAAGAAATATTTTTCTTTTTCATACATCCAGATCAACATCATCTCACCTAAAACTTTTATCAGGATTGACACCTGCTTCGCTCTTTAGGATAAAACTTTTTAATGACAGTTCAGGCACATAAAAAAAAAAAAAGTTGTCCTTATTGATTTTTAAGCCACAAATGAATGCTCACTATGCCTATCCAATTAATGCAGCATACAACGTCCCATACGAATGATTGGGTCTGACTCAACCATCCATGCATGCACCAAACAGACAGCAACAATAACCTGCCGCTGCAGCCTACACAATCAATGGCAGGAAATGATCGACCGCAGCACAACATTGCCAAATGTTACATGGGATGCTGCACCGTGACATAATCCATCCGAAGTTTAAAAAAAATGTCTCCAGAAGTTAATTATTTTTGATTGACAGAATGAAATGTGTTTTCAAGGTCCCACTCTTTTTAAATTATCCTCTTTTTTTTAATTCACAATTTTTAGAAAAATCACAAAACTCTTTAATAAATGAGTGGCACATCAGTCATCATAATGTTTTTGTTCCCCCCACTGTAGATCAAAGCAAGCTATTGAAAGCCTCGTTTCAAATACTGGTTCTGACTGTAGGAAGAAAAAAACAAAACAAAAAAAAAAAAGCTGCAAAGATTTGTTCCAGAATATTTAAACATTAATTATTATACCTGCTGAGTTTTATCAGACATTTATTAGCAGAAACAAAGCAGCAGGTCAAACAACCAGCTTACTGTGGCAGTCAGACTAAACAAATTAACTCGAGCTTTTTGCTTTTGGGAGTGTGAAACATTAAACTTACATACGAGTTACCGCAGACATACAAAAAAGAACTGGATTCGTTATCCCCATTCTGCTCGCACAATGGCATTAAACTCACTAAAACAAATACTCTGCCAGATCAAAAGGCTTTCCAAGTTTCATACTTAAAATGCTTGAAAATTAAAATGCTGGAGTCTAAAATCAACAATTCAAAGGACGCAAATGTTTCAAGGCAAGATTAAATATTCCTCTGCAATACTTGGATCGGCTGCTGTTGCGCCATCACATAACGCAGAGTAATCATCGCTGATTGCACAATCAGTAAAAAGTAATTACGACCTACTTGAATAGATCTGCAACATCTACAATTGACAGTTAAATAGTATTACGAAGGCCTCAGTGAAGGAAAGTGGTTTTTAAAGCTACCGCGACCAGCAGGTATCTTTATTACAGACATGTTTTTACACATCATTAAATTAAAACTCCCTACAACAAGGAATAGTGACTAAAATGGACAAACTGTGCAAAAGAAAGACTTCTGAAAGACTCTACCAATCAAACCCAAATGAAATGACTTTATTTTTCGGCATGCCCGGTTAAATCCCGTCCTCCAAAAGCGGCGCTCGATATGAAAACCTCGATGTGCTTACGAGTGATTTGGAAATGACCGAGCCCAATAAATGGCTTCGCTGAGTGACTCGTGACCTGAAGTGAAGTGGATCTCTTTAGGCGGGCCGCCAGGACAGACTGCCGCCATAATCAGCTTTGGCTTCCACAGAGTCACAGTTACTCTGAGCTGGGTCACATGTGGGCCTGTTGCTCGACCAAGAGCAGCTCGTGTCACGGCCGTCATCGCCAATGGTCGGTGAACCGGGTCTGCTTGTAAAGAGTGTTGCTGGGTGTTTCAGTAAAGTATTTCAATCTGATCCAGACGGGGGGGAAAAGCAAGATAAGCAGCATGACGGATGGATGGACAGACATGGGTTGACGAGAGGCTCCCAAATAAGGGAAACTCAAAGACCATCAAGTTTGCTCTGCAACACAAGCAAAAAGCCCGACACACGTGACTTGCTCCCAACAATGGCGACCCAGATTGGCAGCCCAGATCCACTGAAACAAGAGTCGGTGCAGATACATTCACAGATGGCAAACTGTGGAAGAATGCAAGCAAGTGTCAGCGTGAAAACAAAAGAGGCAAACCCACACAACCAATGGCGAATTCAAAAGCACCGCTACAATGCCGCTGTGCATTGCTGGTGAAATTGAAGTCTGTCCGATCCTTACGCATGCAGCAAGACTTGCATAACATTTCTTTTAAAGCATGAAAGTCATTGTTGTGAAATTACCAACAAAGCCCCTTTGACAAGACGGCTTCGTCTCCCCTCCCTGCGAGCCTCCAATAGAGAGAGAGAGAGAGAGAGATAACGTTCGTTTGTGTCATTACCGTTCACACATAAAACTAAAGACGCAACACATTAATCTGGTTCATTTAAAACCTATTTTATGTTACTATATGCAAGAAAAAGGGGAGGTGATAGTTGTACAAGGATTTCCACGCTCAGAAATGAAGCAACGCAATCATGCCGTCATCAGCAAAACCTGAAAATTTAAACTACTGATAAATGATGGGAATCCTGAAATGTGTTAAGTTATTCAAAAATGCACCAAACTAAAAACTTTCTGTTTAAAGAACTATTCTTTAATAAATAAAATAAAAATAAAAATCGGTATCGGCCGATACGAGATGATCGGTCCATCCCCAGTAAAATCAAACCTGTTGCGCTCTACTTCTTTTATTTAACGTGTGCTAAAATCAACATTTATTTCTGATTTCTATTATCAGGTCATGCCATCAATTTTCAGTTCAGGAGCAATTAAAAGGGTAAATGTTGAAAAAATAAAGCAGAGACAGCCGCGAAATAAAAGGACTATTTAATAAGTGGGTTGGTATTTATTTTTCCCCTCAGTTACACAATCAACTGACTTTAGGTGCCAAACACGATGTATGAAGATCCTGCTTTCAGGGAATATATTAAAGTAAAATATGAGGAAAACGCGTTAGCCTGAGAGTTTGCTGTAGTTATATTTACCACAAAACATTTTGTGGATATAAACAATCAGAAAAAGCCTCAGCAGATATGTAAAGATTAGGAACCTACTGAAATAAAAGAGGCAAAGTATTTCTCTGAAACAGAAAAGCCTAAGCTTGCACTCTGTGGGTCAGAGAGGAGAAACATCGCTGATATCCACACATCCAGGTAAGGTGAATTTACCAAAAGAGTGACCCGGTACACCAGATACTAGTGTACATACACCGTACATGCTAGAGAAGTATAAACACTTGGGGAGAATTAAAATTCACGTCTCAAGCTGTGACTCTATGAGCACAGATGGTGGACTGCTGAGCATCCTCCGAGCCCAGCAACAGAGTCCTATGCAATCCTGTTACAGCAAACAAAGCCAATAACATTTAATCCTATGAAGGAATGCCACTTCATTCACTCCAAAGGTCAAACAAGAACCAGAAAACAAAACAGTAGAGCCCCCTGCCAAGGTTTTATTGTGCGCATGTGGGGAGATGCGGTTTCATAATAAAAACAAAAAGCATATGGAAGCACAGGAAAATAATAAACATTGTATTTTGGAGGCTAAAAATGTTTTGGAGAGAGGAAGTTTGGATAAACAGCAGGATAAAGTGGTTGCTTTTGACCAGCAGGGCCAAAAAAACCTAGTGACCCGCTCCGCACACCTGGACAGGGACCTTTTCGTGACAGAGCAAAATTTTATGAGATTCCTGTTGCACAATACTTAACTTGAGAAACACAAACAATTTCTTTGAATATGATTATTGATGTTTTAATCAATCAGCCAATGGTCAAAAGCTGCCAAGTTTCCCATAACTGGCTCTGAGCAATGATTGGCAGCTCACTTAGAACAACATTAGAATATTTATGTTCAATAAATGAATCAAAACTGAAAAGTTAGACTTTTTTTTCATGGTCTGTAAATACGTTAACCAATTACCTGCTCCTCTTTTTGAGCTTAACGAGAAATTTTTTTTTAAGAAGGTTGAGAACATAAGCGCTAAAGTTTGACATTAGCTTCCCAGACCAGACCTCTCCCAATATCAGCGTTCCACTGTAATCCCTTTATTTCAGAAACGATCATCTCTATGAAGAAAACCTTGAGTGCAATTTGTTCAACTGGCACCAATGTTTATTGGATTTAATTACCAATTACTGAAACTTTTCTTTAAAATGTCTAATGAGAAAAATATCCTGAGCTGGCTTTTCACAGTACAATTAATTACTTCCAAGTCCAACCATAAATAAGTAAATCTGCATATATTGTGCAACGTTGCTAGAGTTTGACTGTGTGAAGCATCTTGATCTACGTGAATGTTAAGAAGGGGCTATTTAAGGATTCAATGACTAACTGAATCAATGCAAATTGCACACAAATGAGTTTGTAAGTACTGAAGCCTTACTATTGCCGCTCTAATTAATTCTCAGAATAAATGACAAAACATTTCAGCTGTGAAATACGACTAAATGAGGCCAAAGTAATAAAAACGCAGTTATGATGGTTGTTCCAATCAAAACGCTGCAGATCTTGGCGTTTTCATTTTTGTCCGAAAGAACATTTATCTAAATCTTCAGCACATCTCCATTTCAATAATCTTTACTTTTCCTGACACAATTTCATTATAGATTTTCCTGAGCGCTTCAAAAGCATTCTGCATTCTTGACATCTAACTAAGAAACATTTAAAAAGAAAATACTTGGCAACAGTTAGATTTTATAACTATCTGTTTTTCTATGTTAGTGTGAGACTAATGATGGCTCTGTGACACTTTCTTTAATACTATTTAAAAAAAAAAAAACAAGTACAACTGCTAGGTTTGGCAAACCCAGTGAATGAAGTAATGTAACAAGTATTCACATGGACACAAAGACTGAACCCCGACCTATACAATTTGACCTATAAACCGTGTGAAACACTTCCTGGGAGAACGGGACAGACACAATGGCTCTTGGTAATCCTGAGATTCAATAGTCCACCACCACATCGCTGTTACAGACAGCGCGTCTCTGTGACACGGAGAAAGAAGAAGAAAAAAAAATCGTTAAACAGCAACTGCAGCTCTGATAACGTGTGGCAGAAAATCTAAGACTGTTTCCCTAAGAGACAATTAACCGTGGCTTTATCTGGAGCATTTGCCAAAGGTTTTTCACAGATCCATTAGCCGCACAGGCCCCGAATACCCGTCCTGATTAAGGAAATGCATCATATACGTCTGGCCACAGGCTGCTGTTTGCTCAGGAGGAACAACAAAGCCGTCCACATTGTAGCAGCGGCCGGTGATTATCAGATGAGGGTTTATAATGCAAGCAAACCTCAAAGGGCTTGTTGTGTAATAATGATGGCGCAGTCACGTGTTGCGGCCGCGCTGCGGTGTGGAGCTCCGCTTCATAAATCAAGCGCCAGTGTTACGCCAGCAGCTCCGGAAAAATCATCTTCTCTGATCGCATCACAGCCAAAGCAAGAACGCAAAACATATCGGGATTGAGACGATGATTTGGCGGGGGGGGGATGGACTAAATATTTGTTTGTGCTGATCATAACAGATTTAGTTCTATCTTAAACTATAATTAAAAAGAGGAAACTGATAGAAATGTGCAAAGCCTGACATGTTGGGGAAGAGCATCGCTGCAAGATGATGCTGCCACCACCACGTTTCACCAGCAGGGTCAGGATGGTGATTTAGTCTCAATTAAATGCACGGGATAAAAAAGGGGAGGGAAAAATTACCAACACTGACAGGAGTGTGAATAATTTTACAAAGCTTTCTTTAGTAGGGACGGGCATTTATTGTATCGTTCATCGTTTATTGTGATAAATTTGTTGTCATGATAAAAATGTTGATTTATTGTTAAAATAAAGTCCAGTTGTCCATATTGTCAAAGATGTTAGTTTTATTATTTTCTCCACTGCTTATCCAATGAAAGCATCAATAAATTGGAAAATGTGCGTGTGCAGTTTGTGATTGGTGTCCTAAAGAAACATATTACAACTGGGTATATTTCTCAAGAGAAGAATTTGTGTCCCGTTACCTAAAAAAGAAACAATAACTAGCCTACTGAATAGCTTGCATCAGTCTCAGTGTCTTTTTTTTTTAAGTAAATGTTTGATCACCTGCATTGCTAATAAATATGAAGAATTATAAATTCTTGACTGAAGGCAGCGCGCTCTCTGGAGTAGACCGCCAGTCTCTTCGTTTGAGGCTAAATAAAGCCGTTCTGTTGCCTGGTTGTTCATACTTGTCTTATTAGCTGGAGCAGCACACTCAAGAGGAAGGGTTTATCTGCGCTCAGACAGAAACGCCAGACTTTGAAGTGCTTCCCAAGAGAGTCTGGGACATTTTTCTACAAAATAAAAAGTAAAAAAAACATATTCTAAATATTCAAGAACACTGATAACTAGGAGAAAGGCTTTAGCAAACAACTGTACTTTCAACAAAAAAACAGGAAAAAAAAAAGCGCATTGCCTTTTGGCAGTGTCAAATACAGCTCTAGGCCTTTTTTAAGTCAGCAAAGACGAATAGACATCGCAGCCAAAAAGGGGAAGGTATGCAGTGCATGCAAATCCGAGTTACTGAAAAACTTCCAATTATGCCGAGAAGTGGACCAGGAATAATCAATGAACAATCTGCTCTCGGTCTCAAACGGCGAGCACACTTCTCTGTTTGTCTTGCCTTGCAGGTTCCTGAGTTCGCCGTCGCGAGGCGCTTCCATCACAGACCTGGGACTGTTCTCAGAGGCCCAAGAAGCCAGAAAGGAAGGTCTGGGGCCTCAGGGGCCCACACTCCCAAAACATACAACTCAGACAGGAAAGCTTCTCAGTTCCCCTGCCAGGCAACAACATTTGTTTGTCATCTGTGCAGTCGCAGCCGCCCAATGGCGCGAGCACGCCCTGGACGACCGCAGAGCTCTTCTGAAGAAGGGGCGGGCTGATGGGTGGCGAGGGGTTTGGAGACGATGCAACCTTAAGCGTAACTCAACCAGCTCTCTGTGTGAGCTGCACGACGGCAGCAGTGAGGAAGAGTGAGACGATGAAGGTCTAAACAGTGCTGGAGTGTAGCGGCCCTGCAGCAGGCGACGTGATCTCTGGTTACCTGTTTCCCATGGAACCTGAATGTGGATGTGATACGCCCCGGTGTGAATAGCTCTGCTGTGGCTCTTTTCTTTCCCCTGGAAACAACGGGACTCCAGGGAGAAAGGTAGTCATACAGACAAGGTGCGCAACTGGGAATTTGGTTACTGTTCACTCAGAAAAATAACTTAAAGCAGGATTCCTACGTGTAAAAGTGAAACACGACTTCTTAAAGATCTTCTCAAAGGGATGACTTAAGGAAGGAAAGAACAGAAGAAGGAAGGGAGACAAGGAAGAAAGAAGGAAGGAGGATTTACACAATGGAATCATAAATACAGTGTGGAAATTTAATTGTTCTTCCACTCGCATTTTATTTTTTCATACTTATCCAGATCCGAAAAATACTGAAATCAAATTCCAAACTTGTACTGGAAAAATTACATGTACATATTATTTATTCATGAGTTAGAAATTCAACTTTAAGTGCAGGAATTTACAAAAAAAAAAAAGCAATATTCCTGCTTTAAAATATTTTTATGTCATTGAAATTTAAAATCGGTAACCCCAAACTTCTCACCTCCACATTGATGTTTTCCCACAACAAGAAAAACAAGGCAATAATCTAAACGCATTCGACTTTTCTTGGTGACTGGCAACTTCCTAAGTCATCCGGCCGACTTAATAATATTCACAACTAAATGACCCTTTCTAAACAGTTCACCGCCCCCATTCAGCTCGTAAAGGCACCAACCAGCGCGAAGTCACCGCCGACCCAAATAATGAGAGTCCAGCGGTCTCAGACCCTCACAGGCAAATTAGCAAACCAAAATGCCTCGGCATCTTAGCACTTGGGGGATTATCCAATACGCACATTCTTGAGGGGCTTGAGTTGTGATCTCTCAAACAGTGACCACACTGTTACACGCTGCTCAGTCAAGAGTCCAGCCCTGGAAGCCTTTCACTGAGAGAAAACGCTGCTGGGAAACATGTTAGACCTGACATGTGAAGCACAGTGTTTGCTGGTAAATAAACTGCTATTCAGAGCAAATTTTAAAAAAAAACAAAACAGGGGAAACAATGATTGTTTTTAACCAGCTTTCAACCAAATTTATGTGACGCATTCATGTCCTACTTTTCAAGCACAATTTGGGATAAAATTCAGAACAAACATACATCTAAATTTAACAGAGTCTTGTTGAAACAACCAAAGATCCTTTAATTTCATTTGAATATAGCTACAACCTACCAAGCAGTTGTTCTATCAGCTATCCTCAGCACCATTGGGTTTTTTTTTATCATTCTCTTAAATACAATTATTTTTGTTACCAGCTTCAACAAAGAAGCACAGAAAAAGTCCTGAGTTTAAACCTGTTATTCAGCTTTGTGCGCGGTTTTCTTCCTGAACTCCATTTGACTTCGCCCCCACCCCCCCAATCTCCTGAGATGGTTGAATTTTGTAAAGAGTGTGTTTTTGCTAGAGATGCCACGTAGACACGGGCTGTTATTAAAGTAAAATAAAATGATTTCACTGTATTGATGTACTGTATTTAATAAGATCTAATTACAAAAAAAAAGCATTGATTATTCCCACTGCTGACAAAATATTTAAAATTTCCTAAATAAGTTCAAGTTTTTGCCGATGATGGCTTTCTTAAAAACTGCAATTTCCCTCATTTGGCTTACATTAATGTTAGCAGACCTGTTCTTCAGGGAGATACCCTAACCCTTTAACCCTTATCCTCTCGACATTTAACATTGTCATTTTAGAGGAAAAACAAATATGTAAACTGATGCAGAATGACAGCACACAACATTGTCATTGGAGTGGCATGAGAGGGGCGAACAATGCGGCCATTGTCAGCCGTGTGTATTCACGCAGTTTCTAATCGCCACAACACGGAACGATGACTTACAGATCAGCAATAGCTTCGAGGCTTAAACGGGGCTTAAGTGACGGCTTTCTGCAACACATAAGAAACCTGAGCTCCCTTCACTACTGAAGGGGTTGTTCAGGTCTGTGGAGTCTTTTATATATATATCATTTGTTCCTGGGATTTTCCAGCTGATTTATTATCAGTGTATAAAAAAGATGGGTAAAAGTTAAACAAGGTTTTCCTCAGAAAACTTGCTAAGCCCGGTGGTTAGGGGTTCGGTAGTCATTCATCCAGCAGCCCATCGTGTTTTTGAGTTAAAATTTTTTTTAAAGTTGACAGGAAATTTGAAAATATCACATGATGATTATATGTTATTGGAAGATTAGTATCTGGACACCAACCATAAAGTCTTAAAAAATGCAAACATTTAAAATAACTGAAATAAATAGGCAGAGCTAAGCCTGGTGGGGGCACAAGTAAAGTCTGGTGGCCCGCCAGGCTTATAATACATTGAGGGAAAGCCTGGTATACATGTATGAAATATTAAGGTTCAGCTTCATTGTGATCTACAGAGAAGCACCGATCCAGTTTTCTATGGCCGACGGTTATTTACGGTTTTCTTTAGAGTACAATCTCTGGAAAATAAAAAAATTATATTGTTTACATTTTCAAAACCTTTTTTTTTTTTTTTATTGACCTAAAATAAAGTTTCTCAAAGTACATGAAAACCAAAAATCGTAGGCTGTGCTGAAGCACCTGATAATTTGAAAAATAAGATATTTTTTTCAATCTTCAACATGCCAAGTGTCAAAATAACCAAAGAAAGTCAAGGGAACATTTGGCCGACTTTTGATAAAGCAGTGAGGTATACTTAGTTTGGTTAAAGAATTTGATAAAGATTAAATAAACCCCACGTGTTGAGGCTTGGAAAGAAAACTAAAGCATCTTACTTGAGTTTTTAATAAGCTTCAGCCATGTGAGGAGAACCCATATGTTAACGCCTCACAAAGCAGGGCATCCAATTTGTTTGACTGGAATTAACTTAATTCAGTGATGAATGAGCCACAAAACTTCCCAGCAGCCAGTGTTCCCTTTGTCCGATTGTTTGCACAGCAGAAGCCCAGGCATTGCAGCAGACCTAACGTTTGAGTCGAGAGCACGGTGGACAAGCCCAGCAGCTGCTCGTGGGTACAGAAAAGGAAATAAATGACATGGGTGACATCTGGAAAACAAGCAAGAAGCACTTTAATGACCAAAAGTGTCTCCGGCGTAGCAGGGAACGGTAGTTTGAACACTTTGACCAGCACAGCGCGAGACAAATTCATTTGCACTCTGACATTTTCTTGATGGCGCTGAAATGATTCATACACTCTAAATACAAACTCTGATGTCTACCAAAACATGTAAACTGAACCTTTAGCTCAATCTGTTTCATATAGAGCTGGCATCCAATCACTTCTTAACAAGCTTTCAAGACCAAGAACCACAAGGGAAACAAACCCTCGGGAGTTTTTGGCTTCTTCATCTCGCTGCCAGATGGCTGGTAATAAAAAATAAAAAATAGACGGACAACAAGCCATGAGGCGGCGCACAAAATAGGCAGGTAACCTTTGGTTAATAAAAGATAAGCCCTCCACGGAGAGTTGATTTCACAGGTTTTCTTTCCTGATAAGAGCTGGGAAAGGCAGCAGGTGCACTTTGTACACACAAACTGGGATGCTGGCACGTTTTGCACAGCACCAAGTATTTACTGGTCTTCGTGGCCTTTTAATGGATGACAAAGGGAATGAAGTTACTGCTGAGCATTCTCAGGTGTTTCACATGGAAACTGGGGAGAAAAAAAGGAAGATAGGCAAGGATAAAGCACTCCCTAAATGGCTACCTTTGAGTTTAGCCATTCAGTTTGGTATTTTCTTCATCATCTTCTGTCAGTAATAAACCCAAAATGATAAAAGTAGGACAAGAACACAAGTTTTAACATGGCTAATCGCAGATGAAACACATGATCTGATTGTAAATTAATGTAAATGCACCTCACATTTCATAAGGTTCTGAATTTTATCTTTTAGATGCTGAGATAAGAAGTAAAATCTATAAATTCAAACATGCTTCACTAATTTTTTTTTTTTTTTAGGCTATTTAACCAGACTACAAATTGTCAACTTCCTTCCAGATTGTTCATGAACTTGGTGATTCCATGAAAAGTATCATTAGCTTGAACAATGGATTTGCGGCTGAAGAAATTTGACAGGAGAATGAACAGGTTAATCACATGACAGCGAGAATTTAATTTGCTGTCATGACCGTTTCAACCGCACAACACATTTCTCCAGCGCAGAGTGAAATTGGGGTCAAATGCGACTGGAAATCAATCTGATAACTGGTTCCAAAGGTGCTTTGAAACACATGTAAAACATATCGTTTCCCTGAGGTTGTCACAGGCAGAATGGTGGCCCTAATATGGCTTAAAAATAAAATCTTGAGATTTTTTTTTTTTCAGACCAAATCTGATTTCAATCGACTGGTTTCCCTTTCTTAAAAAGAAATGTATTTGTATTTAAATCTTCCCTTCCCGGAGTTGACCTGAATTCAAAGTCCAACTAAGTACAAGATATGAAACTTGTAAAACAAGACGGTATCCCCTGGGCGGGCTGACTTCACTCTGAGGCCCAAGAAAGGGAGATCAACAAACATAATCAACATTAAATCATTGCTAATGGTGCTTTGCAAACTGCTCAAACATACGTGTATGTTTTTTAAAAAACTGGATAAATAAAAGGAAGCTCCTTCTGTCTCCAGATTGAACAGCCTTCTTTTCAGGGATCATTTCCTCCGGTTCACACCTAATTTCCAAATTTGCACAATCAAGTTTCCCCCACAATATTTTAAGCCCTAACAATGGATAGCTGCCCAGGCTTGCTGATAACGTCCAGTGACTAACATACACCTGCCTCTCACACACCCCGGATCAGGAAGCTCGCTCTGGAGATCCAGAGCATTGAGTTTAAGAATAAAAGCAGTCTATAAATTCATGGGGTGGAGGTGGAGGGGGGTTTATCTCTGAAAAGGGAGGAGCAGGGAGGAAGAGAAGGGAGGGAGGGAGGGAGGAGGACCTCCCTGCAGCAAATAAAGACATGCTGCAAAAGAAGGGAGCAGCAGCACTTCGACTTTGTACAGTTTCTACTCATAAGTAGGCGCAGATCTTTCTGCTGGAGCTCCTTGGCTCATAAATATTTACATCCACAGACAAAAACAAGGACATGTGAATAAGATCTGCAGTGCGTAGCGGACCCAACAACACCCGCCGCGATGGGACCACAACCCAATCATTTGGCCTCACACTGGAAACACAAACATGTCACACTAAATGAATGCTGCAAATAAAATAAGAACTGTTATATATATATATATATATAGATATAAAATAAGCGGAGTACATTTAGTACCTGCAACAAGGGAGTAATAATAATTTATAAAATCTGCAGAGAGGGTGAGGCTTGTTTTATTCTTGATTTTAAAAAAAAGAGAACGAAGCAACCCAAAAATAGAAATAGATGGAGATAACAGAAAGGGGTCGTTTTGTACGTTTTATTTTATCTGATGATATTTAAGATTAAATGTCGCAAACTGCTAATAATAATAATAATAATAATAATATTAATAATAATAAGAGTTACTGCTGTTGGAGTTTGTGCGGGTCTATTATTATCGCGGGGATGCACTTGCCACCAGCCACATCCATCCGCTGCAGCTCCAGACTGGACCCACCATCCCTGAGCAGGTTAGTGGTCGGGCATCCGTCAGCCCGGCTATACCTCCGCTATTTCACCTTCACGGCTCCCGAACGGAACCAGAAGGCTCCGGGCAGCCGCCAGTCCCAAGCAGAAGCGAGCCTGTCAGAGGCTCACACAGACACAGACACACAGAGACGCAACGGGCTCAGATAAATCCCAGCTTAGTTACCTTTAGCTGCCTCCACCGCGCATAATAGTCCGAGGACCAGTCCGACTGCGGATGCAAATTGTTTATTCCCTCGGAACCGCATCCTGACTTTGAGTTCGGCCGCGGGGAAGTCAAACACAGCCTTCTTCGGTCCTCGTCAGTCAGGCCGGAGCGTTTATACTGAACAGGAAAAATAAAATCCAGGAGATGAGTGTCGGTTACCACGGTAGCTCTAAGATGGCCGTCGTCGCTACCGCCGCTCTGCTCTCTCTTCAATCACTGATTCTCTCGCAGTTTTCTCCCGGCTGCGTTCTCGGACTGTCGGAAATCACACTGACGTGTCCGCACAAACCAGTCACCACGGTTTACATACTCGTTAGAGTGGCTACAGTTTAATTGAATATCAAAATGCTAGACAAGTAAGTAGAGAAAATATGTAATTTAAATAAAGACTTGCAGTAATAAATAATTTTCAAAATGTAATAATTTCCCTGTCTTTTTCTAGAAAATGTATTTGAATTTTACTTTACCTTTTACTGATTCCACAACGGCTGAAGCACAGTAACCAATGGCAATTTAAATGTAAAATTGAAAATTTGTCTAGAGTTTTTTTGTGTACAGAAAAAAAATGAAACCTCCAATAAAATTGTCTAGTTGTTGCTTTTTTTAATCACATTCCAGTGTGTGGATCATCAGACAGTTTAATATTAATTTCTAAAAAAAGTAATTAAAAGCAAGAGGCGCAGTGTAGCATTTGCAATACTAGCAGCGACTCTTTTAGGTGACTGGAGAAATTTTGGCCTCAGCATAATTATCTCGAATCAGCCACATTGGATGATTTTTGAGCGTCAATGGCCTTTGTTTGGCTTTTTCTTATCCATTTTGAGGTTGTCTTCATTGACCTGCTGCAAAGTAGAAAGCCTGGTTGCATGGTGTAAAATCAAAAACCTCAAATATAGAGAGGAAGATGTTGAGGTCCATTTCTGAAGAGTGAGGGTTGGCGACTCTGTCAGTTATTAAACCAACAAAATATATGAAAATGTACACAGGAACAAATTTAATTTAACTACACCAATAGTTTTTCTGTGATCTGTGAGAAAGAAGGAATTCACATTGCACCGGTTTCTTTTTCCACAAAGACATAAACAAGATAAAAATCAGAGACAGAAGAATGTAGCCTATCTAATGGCTTCGAATTTTATCAGTGGATTACAAAAGGTAAATCTACAGATACAGAAAATAGCCCCAAAACTGTTTAAAAATGATAAATCACTAACTGGCTAAATAAATTTGTTAATTATTTCATTGGGCGTAACCAAGTTTCCTATACTGAGTTGCTAAAGTGTGATAGTAGAGAAAACAGAAAGCTAAAAAGTAACACAAGGGGAAAAAAATAACTAAATAAATGAAATGAGATGAGAACTGAGTCATAAGATACACAAAGACAAAAAATAACAAAGCAGCAATGCTGACAACGTTAAGAAAAACTGTCAAAGATGACACATTTCCACATCAAACTGTAACAAATGAAGTAGAAATTTTATTCAGTTATAACTGTGTGAGTGATTTGCAAAAGGTCAGCATTTTAGGTTTGCAACATATGTTTGACAAGTGTGAAGTGGATTGATACATCCTTCCTGAGATTTTATTATCAAATAGTGACTCAGTGTGTGTTTCAGCTCAGTAGGCTTGTTCTTATTTGTCTTTCAAACAACAGGATGAGGGGAATGCGTCTCATAACATTTTTAACTAATAGCCTTATCCCTAAAACAATGTCATCCTATTATATCACTTCAACTGGAAATCTTAGTAAAGGGTCACACATTTTCACCTCAAACTGTTTCAAGCCAGCTGACAATGATTTAGTGCAGGTTTTTTTTTATTATTATTTCTCATGCAGTGATAATTATTGATCATTGTTTTAAACAAATGCAACAACCTAAAGGGGATCTGTTGACGTCCCTGTAATGTTGACACAGTCGCTCTAACAGAAATTTCCATGGTCAAAAGAATGCATGTTGCCGAGCATGTTTTCTTGCAGATGTTTACTGAGAAAACTGCCAGCTGTCATCTGTCTGTCTGACTGATTGTGCAATGATGCAACATGCAGTTAAACTCATAAAGCACAGCTGCAGGTGAAGAAACTTCCTCTTGTTTGTTTGGATCAGAAAAGTTCTCTAGTCTTTTGTCGTTACCTGTTATCATGTTACTGATGCATAAACTCATGAATTACATTTAAATAGAAAATATTATAGCTTAAACGTGGATAAACTCAACTTTAATAAAGGTGCTTTACTTCACAACAACACTCGTGTGTTGTTTCTGTTTGACAGATGCTCTATTGATCAATGTAATGCTCCATCCAGTATTAATTTCTCTGATGAGTCCAGAATCATTCACATTTGCAGAATGGATCTGGAATACGTACAGAAAAGCAATTCCAGGACACGGTTTATAATTTTACTGTGAACTGACAATGTGTATCAAAATATCGACTTAAACTGACAATACTTAAACCAATGTGCAGTAAACTTTAAACATTAACTTGTGTTTCACAGACGATTCCCCGAGATAAGATTTGTTTATTCTTTTATCCTTTCATTACTATGGGTTTCGTTTGTTTCCCCAACCGCATATCAAAAACAATCCACTTGTTTGATTTTATCATTCGTATTCATTTAATGCTAAATATACATGCAGCCCAAATTCCGAGCTTGACATTAGAGCCTGAAGGCATCACAAGTCCGATGTTTCGCCAGTGACGTCAGCGGTGTTATTGTGGGAGCGTGCAGCCTCTTTAGCACAGACGGCTAAACTGAGACCAAGGACCGGGGCCAAACGCCTCCTCCAATACATTCAGTGATTGTAATACTGCAAAGTGCCTTGCTGCACTAAACTGCATGCTGCAGTGGAGGAGGGTCATTTTAAATCTGGTCACTTTCTGAAATTTTGGATGTAACTGAAAGATATAAAGTATAACTGTAATTTGGAACTGAATATGTCATCATTCACCTGCTTTGTCATCTTGATAAAGCAGACAAAGCAGTGTGATAATCCCTGACATTTGCTCCATATCTGGAAATGCTGATCTTTTCTTAATAAAGCATTAAGAAACAGATTTGTCTGATTTTAAAATGTGTTTAATGATCTTCAGCATGTAAATCTGACCCAAAAAAAAAAAAAAAAGCACCAGCAGCAACTATCTATATTGTGGCATTTTATTTCCAAAATACCTGTAGAGCCATACAATTAAAATGGAAGCTGAAAATCTAAATGATAGGTAAAAAACAAACAAACAAAAAAAATCGACTTGTCCCAAAGTGGAAGATAATTTCCAACAATCCTTCCTACTGTGACGCAGCTACAACACATGCATGCCAAAGTGAGAATAGCATCTTCCTGAATTGCAAATTGGGAGCTACTTTCTAATCAACACCTTCCAAAACAGACAGCACCCCTAAGGAGAAGATGCCAAGTAATCACAGAGTTACTTCGGCACATACATTTCTAAATCTGCATCGCACTGAGCAATGTTAGCATACATTGCACTCATGCTAAAGTGGCTTTGTTTGAGGCTACTACACCTCAGAAAGCCTCTCAAAAACAACATCATGAGGAAAGTCCTGTTGTGAATTTAAGCTCATTTATTTGCCGCGTCCTTCAGATGTAACCGTGTAAAGCATCCCTTTGTTCATTTACCTCGACTGGGAAACAATAACAATTTGAAGTAACAGAGAGATAACCTTTACAACCCTTGGACGTGTCCAGAAGCGAACGTTCTCTCTCCACTGGCCTGACAGCTGCAGTCATCGCAAGTAAACAGCAGAGAATGACCACAATTAAGTGATGAGTCTATAAACAAGGAGAGTCTATTGACTTCAGAGCAGCAGCAGAACTGAAGAACAGTGCTTTATTTGTTCCCAGCTTGGCAACACATGAAGTGGTGGAGGGAAAGCGAACATTTCTTTCTCTCACAGATGTCCGACACTCCAGGGAACAGATAGTGGCCATTGTCGTGTCTTTGGGGAACAATGCTGAGCAGTAAAAAGGTTTGACGGAAAGGTGTGAGACATCAGCGAATAATCACAGCAGTGTTGCTTCCTCCAGAACATCTCGCACACTTGGTTAATAGCCCCGCTGTTTAGGATTGCCATGATTGCTGATGCATTGTTGTCTCATCCTTGTGCCATCTCTCTGTACTGTGAAAGGATGTTAAAAGCCCTTATTTTTGTACAAACTGAAAGCATGTTTTATCATTTAGACAAGGTAAATGGAATTTGTTTTCCCCTTTTTTTAAACACAGAAAATGTACTTTATCAAATTACATCACATCTCATAAGTGTGAAAACATAATACTGTATTAAATGATAGTTTCAGGTGGGTAAGAATATCCGCTAAAGCTCCATATCCTTTAAAAGTTCCATGCCAAAAGGAAAATAAATGTATTTTCCCCTCAGAAGAACTAAAATATGAAGTGTACTGAAGTGTGCATGCATGGATGTCTGTTTTCTGTCTTTGTGCTCCTCGGTGATGGACTGGCATCCGTACCCTACAAAAACCCCAGACTCTACAAGGCACAAACCTGTATAGAAGATGGATACGTTTAAGCTTTATGAATCAAAGAAGAGGGCTTCATACAGAGGATTTACTTTTACTGATGTGCAGAAAACGTCCAAAGTTTTTTGAGAAGCAGGACTGTTTTATGTGTGGTATAGCATAATATAGTATAACATAGTATAGTACAATATAGCGTAGCATGTGGTAGTGTAGCCGAACATAGCATAGCATACTGTATTATATAGTATTTTATAGTTTCACATAGCATAATATACCGGGTTGGATTAGTATAGCACCATAGTTTTTCACAAATACCATTTAAAGTGGTGAGAACACTTTTCTCTTTCGTTTAACATCCAAATTTTATGGTGCAATTTATCAAAGAACAACAGAAGAAAGCAGGTAATGGCTTACAACATTAAAACCATGTTACTATGATGGATGAAGGTTACAAATAACCATTTGCTGCCAAGATTGCTCCAAAAATCCTTCCATCTCAGTTTTGTTTTTCCTCAGTTTAAGTCATTTTCAGCGTCTGACTGTAGTAATCACTTTATCACAAACATTAAAGTGAGCAGCACTTACAGCGGGTGGTTGGCGACAAACGGAGCGTGGAAAAAAAAAAAAGAGACTCCGCTTTTTATCACGAGTATCGAAGCTGTTGTGAGCACTGCTCAAACCACACAAAGTACTGCAGTGATGCGCCGTTGCCATCCAGTTCACACAATTTTCCATAGAAATGCTTCATAATATATTCTCAATGACATTATAGACAAAGAACAGTTTGAAATTGCTAACAGCGTTTTCTGGTTCCTTTCAAACAGAATTACTACTAACAGCAGGACACAATGAGCACAAAGCCGGAGTGAGTGGGAATCAGGCAGATGGGGGCTCGATAACCCTCACAGGATCCTTCAGTCCTCTTCATCAAGCCTCAAGGATCCTGCAGATTAGGCTGTCTGTCAACATCTCAAGGCAGATCCATATTTAGTTAAATCACTGGAATATGATGTTAAGCATTTTGATTCACTTCGCTTTTATGGTTTCTCTCAACAGAACAGCATCTCTTCTCGCGTGCGCTTTTGAGTGCGTTTCCAGATGGGCATCAGGTTGCTCGGACGAGGAGTGTGTGTGCGTGTGTGTGTGTGTGTGTGTGTGTGCGGTGCCACGAGTTTGATGTTATTGTTTTTAGGAGCTTGGCCCTTGAACCCCACAGAAGGTCACCTCTGACACGCTGTTGGGAGGGTTCACACTGCGGGTCAGGCCGGCGACACGCTCTCACCTCCTCGGCTTTATTGCCTCGGAGTGTTTGGGGACGGGGGGGAGGGGGGGAGGACTGTCATGGCTGTCATAATATGTCCAATCAGTCATCAGTGAAGGGCAGGTCCTCCTGGCTCCCTGGAGTCTCACATTATGAGCAGAGAAAATTAAACGCCTCGTCCACGGCAGCTGATGAAATTAGACAAGTTGGACTTCGTAAAGTTGGGGCTGTTCAAATGCAAATTAGTGGGTGGGAGCAACTGCATATCTGTACACCAGTGTTTTCAATGTACCAAAGATAGCGTTATAACAAAGAAGCTCTTTAACTTTTGAGGATATTCATAGCTTTACTACACCAAATTTGAACTGGAGAGTTGCTAAGCCACTATGCCACATAAATACGGATCCGTTTGCAAGTCGATTCTTCAATTTTGTACCCATTGTCACTTTGTGTTTCCACTTTTTACCCATAAAGCCGACTGGATACAGGTTTAGCTTTCTAAGTAGTTATGTATTTTCATGAAGTATGTAGATCAGGGGTCCCCAAACTTTTTCCTGCGAGGGCCACATAGCTGTTCCTTTCTGTGGTCGGGGCCGGTCTTAGTTTTTGCAGTAAAAAAAAAACAAAGAAATTCTTGTCGACGGGGGGGAGGAGACGACGACACTTTTGGAAAGATTTTTACCCAGAATGCAAATGGAAAAAACCGTGAGTGAAACGGTGACTGGGACTGACTAGTATATATTCCATGGAGGGGAAGTTAGTTTTACATCTGCTCAAGCCCCCTGGTGG
>NW_015112962.1:350050-361975 GCF_001443285.1 Poecilia latipinna | reverse complement strand
ATAACGTTAACTACCATTTGGTTCGTCTCCCCTCTCATCCAGTTTTATTCCTGAGGCTTTAATGCAGGGGTCCCCAAACTTTTTCCTGCGAGGGCCACATAGCTGTTCCTTTCTGTGGTCGGGGGCCGGTCTTAGTTTTTGCAGTAAAAAAAAACAAAGAAATTCTTGTACGACACTTTTGGATAGATTTTTACCCAGAATGCAAATGGAAAAAACCGTGAGTGAAACGGTGACTGACGAGTATATATTCCATTGAGGGAAAGTAAGTTTCACATTTGCTCAAAAGCCCCCTGGTGGTTGAAGAAAAATCCACATATAAACCGGAAAATACAATATATGAAAAAAAACACTGAATGCTCTCTGGTACGAGGAGGCGGGCCAGATCCGGCATTGTTCAGGGGGCCGGACCAAATGACGTGGCGGGCCGGATCCGGCCCGCGGGCCGTAGTTTGGGGACCCCTGATGTAGATAAACAGTCAAAATAACAGTATGAATTTACTTCTAAAGCATCCCAGGGAAGACAGCTCAGTTACACACCAGAAAATGTCAAGTAATGAAGCCAGGAAATGTTTAAAAATTTCAAAAGGTATGAATACCAGCCAGTATTAAAAGACAAGTTAAGAAGGAACTAGAAATAATGTAAATCTGTTCAAAGACACCAATATGGCATTGTGCTAATGCTTTTAAAACCATCACTAAATTCTTAATGCCTTAGTTTCAGACTGGCAGAAGTTTTGGGGAAATGTGCATAAAAACAGATATTATGTAAAACGACACGTTATGATGACAATTAGCTTGATGCATGCAAAGATGATAAAGGGCTGGTTTTAAACCTAATGTGTAATCACTCTACAAAACTCTCAGTAAATTTGATCTCTATTATTTGGTGCAAGCTCATAATTAGCATGTGTTCACCCCCACAGTGGATGGAGTTAATAACAGATGTAGAAACAAGACGCGCGGCCCACCCACCATAACAGGCCCCTAGCTGAGACATGTCTGTGATTAAAATCTGTGATCCCGGTCTTTCTAGTGCAGGAAAACCTGATGTCCAGACGGGAGGAAGTCAGTAGTTTGCTCCTTCATTACCCTTAACTGAGGCTCATATGGTGAGTGGGTTAAGTGGAAATGAAGGAGGTTTTAAAAAAAAAAAAAACACTTTAAATCACTTTTACCCACTCTCTTATCTATATGTTTAGATTTACTTAGAGCAGAAATATTCCCCTCTTCCAGCCGCTGATTCGCTGAAACAGTCAGACTGGTGATACCGCAGCACTGGTTCCTTCGCCCCGTTTTCTTTCAAGCTGTTCATAATTAAGCTGTTACCCAGCTATTAACTGAAATTAGTGATAACTACTTCATCAGGTCACTACCCCAGACAGAGGGCAGCTAAACACACACACGCAGTCAGTCTGCCGTTTGTGTTTCAGAGGACTTTTAATATGCAGCTAAAGATAAAGTTTGCAGCTGAGCTCTGTAGAATCAACTCATCAGCACTGTGCAAGCTGCTCCCGATGCATCCGTTTGGTTAATTACCTTTATTCATTACAGATTTTGTTGAGCTTGTGCTTTTCCTTCCCCTCCACCCTACACACAAAAGTCAGAATCGTGTCCAAGTTAAAAGGCCAGTAATGCAATATAAGTGATTAACCTGGACGGCTCACTGTGCTCTCTGTTGATTAAATGTATTTGATAAGTAGGAAAGCTTAGCTTCACTGATGTGATGCAGACACCTCCAGGCCTTCCTGACCACAGCCTTCTTCCTGGGGGATTCCCACTTATTTTCAGCCCATCTGGGAATCATGGGCTGGCTTTGATTGGTTATTTTCCATAATGGGGCAATTATTGGTGATACTAATCAGGTACTAGAACCACAGGCATTTTATAGAAGTTCAGTTCTGATCTCCAATTCCATTTTGCGAAGACAGAAACTGGTCCGTGCTGCAAGAAGGTCCTTAAAACTATTTTATAATCATAGCCATTTAAAGAAGGTAAATATGGCTCATCCTCCAAGGTTTGAGCCAATGTCCATAACACCTCAGAAGCTGCACCAAGCTTTCAGGAGATCTATTGTTTCTCCAAACAGTTTGGGGAGCCAGACCACACCCCATTAAAAATCTGAACAGTGAGAACTGAAGGTCGTCTTTCAACTATGCCTACAATTATCTACAAGGAGCAGATCACTATACCAGTAAGGATATGTTAACAATTGATCCTGCAGCACTAAACAATAAATATCCCAAGCCTACTAGTGAATGCCATTTTCATATTATGCTAGTTTAAGGCAGAGAATACTACTGGATCCTCACTGAACGCATGGCTAGCAGGCAGAGAAAATTAGGAAATGGAAAACAGGTGGGAAGGAGAGCAGAATGGCAGGCAGAGAGAGGACCGAAAACATCAAAGCTCAGAGTCGAGAAAGGTAAGAAAAGTAAAGACACAGGAAAAACCATAAATGAAAGGGAAAAACTTGAAGCTGACAGGAACAATAAAAATACAAAATAAAAATTCAAACACCTACAGATCAGCTATATTTCTAACTGCACAGTGGGACATTTTGTCAGCCCAGAAAAATCTATATTTGTAAATGTTCATTTGTGGAGTTCAATGTGTTTCTCAGTGAAAACGTCTCTTTAAGCTTTAATTCCAGCTCTCCTTGCCTCTCCCTGTGATCAATTAGAGGCCAGGCTTGGTTTCCCATTTGCCAAAAGGTGCTATTTAGCCAGGGATTCATCTGTCATTTCTCGTGACCTTTTAATCATCGATTTTGTTTTTTTTTAAATCCTCTGACGTCATCTCTCCTCTCATCCCATCTTTTCTACCTCTCCCATTCTTGTTATCTTTTATTTCAAATTTGTTTTCTCTCCACACAAAATCCATCAGAGCAACACAAACATCCAATGCTCACTCACGCTCCCCGCTGTGCTCCCTCTCTCCCGCTCCGTCTCCCGTTTTTAAAATGTGTGTCTGCGGGCTATGAGCTGCGATGTCGGCAGGGGGAGAATGAGAATGGTAATTCGTGCCCGACTGTCACCTCTGCTTGGAGGTGAGTAAGCACACCTTTTCCCCCCCAATGAGACGGTTGGATTCATCTGTAATCCTGCAGCGATCTCGGCCTCAAACAGTCTACAAATGGCAGCACCAGTGAGATCAATTAGACATCTTTCCATTGTTGCTAGGAAGTAGAATACTTGTTTACATGTAAGGTCAGTGAGTAATATTACTAGAAAAAATAAAGTATCTCAGAGAATACAGTGACACGTCCCCCCTAGAAGAGATGTAGGTCCTGTGTGGGTGTGACAGTCCTTGGAAATCTCTTGAATAGTTAACACCCACAAGAGGTGTGGACGTGTTTTCCATAGAGGATACAGTGCAGCTCACTGGGACACTTTTCAAAATAGACCGTCACGCTTCTCATTACTATTACTGACTCCATGAGGAAACACACACACACACACACACACACACACACACACACACACGTATCCATAAAAAAATAAAATAAAATGGGGGGGAAAAAAATTCGCTGCAACTTCCCAAGTGGCAAATCCAAAACATAGAGGACATGAAGCATCGCCCAACTCTAACTTTAAATGTTAAACTTTTATTAGTAGTTTATTTTTGAAACGCTTCACTGATTAAGAAAAAAAAATCTCCTAGAGCTTGTTTTTCTTTCAATATGTTAAAATCTGACAACGATATATTAGCATTTTTTTTGTGGAGGAAATAAATTTAAAAATAATCACATTTTTAAATTTGAAATTATTTGAAATAATCATTTGAGAAACATTTTAATTTTACTCGGTTTCTCTACATACGACATAAAATATGTCTGATTTTCTGAAACATTTAAAGGTGACAAGAATAGCACAAATCTTTAAGAGGGCAACAGCACTCGACTTTTAACCTCTGACCCTTGCATGACCCACGCTAAAATAAGGCAGGACAGGAGGTAAAGCGTAACGTCTTCCCTTTGGCAGATTCATTTCATAACACAAACAAACCAAACCTCCAAACCTCCCAGTGATACATTTCAAAACGATATTTTTGTATGCCGAGCTGAATAAGTGGCTCCCGGCATTCCCTCGCCCCGGCGTTGCCCTGCTGGTAAATCCGTCCGGAACATTTCAGGAATCTGTCTCAGGACAAGATAATCCTGGGACAGCTGCCCTCTAATTTTGAGTGCAGGGCAGGAGGATCCGGGTGTTTCAGTCAGAGCTGAGAGATTGGCTGAAATTAAAAGTTGCCAGAAAAAAAAAAAAAAAACTAAAAATGCTTTTTGCAACTGCAGGACTTAACGGTTTCTGCGGCACCGTTTTATCGAGGGATGTGGAGGAGGTCAGGACCCGATCCCGAGGCGCAGAGTGAAAGGACAGTCAGTTAATGATTCACCCTGGCAGCATCATCCACTGTTGCCGTAGCAACAGCACCTGCATTCAGGTTAAAAAAAAAAGAAGAAAAAAAAAGCACGAGCCGGTGCCACCTTTGTGATCAGACGGTGGAAAAGTGAGCACACTTCTCTGTGTGTGGCTGTTTATGCTTCTACCATTAGCTTGCAAGATCAGCTCGCTAACAGCCTTCAGCCGCCGATGTGTCGATGCAAAGACGTGCTGCTGCTGCGTCAGCTGTCACTTACAGTATCGCACGTAGCCGAGTTGGATCATTAGAGCGCATCAACTTCAGAACACTGGTGTATGGAAATGCTTTGACCGTGTTGCTCCTCTGCTTTGGATTCAAGAAAATGGTATTAAAAATGGTTTTCTTTAGCTCTATCAAAGTGTTACGTTGGACACAGGCTAACTTTTCGCTCTTTTTCATACTGCATATTGGATTAGCATGTTAGTGCTGCAAGAAGAACCAGTTCTAAAATCCAACAGGAGTAGATGGAGGTCATGTCTTTCAGCAGGCGGCTCTTTGGGAACCACGCTGTCAGTTTTAGACTGCTTTTTTTATCCCTCTCAAACTACATCTTTGGAATATTTTATAGGTTTTTTGTCCCATTTTATAGCACCAATTGCACACGTTGAGAATTGCTTTTAGGTACATGCGAACCTGAGATCAAAAGTTTAAACTACCTAGAGAACGTCGTTATTCTAAAGGAAACGACATGAGAAGACGCAACAAAACCCAGAGTACAGGAAGAAAGACTTTAACTTTGGAGGCGGTGTCCTGTGGTCTTTAAAGAGCTAAACCTGAAGGGGTTAGCAAGATGGATCATCAAGTACATTTGGTCAAAAATGATGGAGATCGGCAGCATAAAAACAGCATTCCAGCTCTGAACAGGGGAGTGGCAGCATCATGTGGTGGGGGAGTTTTGGTGGAGGAAAGATTGGTGCGCCCCCCCGAAGAAGAAGGCAAGAAAACTATATGAAAATATATATATAAAAAAAAAAGACATCAGGTCACGTGTCTTATTATGGACTTTACGTGAACATATGGTTATATCTTTGTCCAGCTCTGGTGTCAACATTGATCATCTGCATAGGGAACGATCTTAAGTGACAAACATTTAATCTACACCATATTGACTCGTTTGTCAATAAAATACATTTTCCATTTAGTCTATTAAAACTGTAGTAGCAAACTAACTTGTCACTGACCAGATGCTGCTGCAGTGGGTTGTTGAACATGATAGAATTTTTTATTTTTTATTTTACGTCTGATGCTTTTTAAAGGAGCGGGACTCCCATGCAGTTCCAAATTGTCTAGTATGGTGGTTTTAATCCAAAATTTCTGTTATTAAATACAAATCTTATTAGACATTTTGAGGTTATTGTTTGTTAAATTTTTTAGTAGTCCAGGTATTAGTCCAATTTTACAGCTCCAACATTAGACATTATGAGATAAGCTATTTTTTGGGTTGGAAACATAACTCGGCATGCTGCATCAAACTTCTGTGCTGTGAAATGAACCGAAATAAATTACGGGCTGGTCCACCGATGGCAGAAACCTTCCACTTACAGGTGCATTCCTCACACTAAAGTGTTGAGTTCACTCTTTGATAATTTAAGTTTAAAAGTCAAGTTTTTATTTAAACCATAAACAAAAGATGCCCCCGATGCCGAGTTAGATTTTCGATAATAGCCACATTTGCTTCCTCTTTAACCTGCATCCAACAAGGTCAGCTTTAATACTCTCCCCCCTGCAGCAGCGTCGCTTCCTCCGCCTGCCCAGACTGACTCAGTCAGAGCAGGCGGCCCGGCAGCCGACAGACTACTACGTGATGGATGTCTGCTCTGAGAGCTGCAGCTGAGAGCGCTGAGTCATTCAGCAGATTCCTGCCGATCAGCAGGATGCTCCGGCGCTCCAATTATTTACCCGAGGTCAAATTCCCCAAAAAAAAAAAAAAAAGCCCACCTCCCAGTCTGTGTGGATCCGAGCTGCTGGTTTTTACAGTGCGTAAACGTCAGAAGGAGTTTAATCGGTTTCAATCAAGGGAAATGAGTCACACAAGCATAGTACGATCTCTCTCTCTCTCTCTCTCTCTCTGACCGAGTTTATGTTTTTGCAGACTCCATCATCTGCTGAGAGGAGAGCCGGGTAATAAATACAGCTTTGAACTTGAGAGCTCAGGGTCTGTTTCATTAATCAATGCTGCTGCTGCTGCTGGCTCTGCGTCAGTCTTTTCTCTCCTCTGCCTCTTTGGCTGGGGGTGAAGTGGTGGATGGGTGGAGGTGTGTGTGTGTGTGTGTGTGTGGGGGGGGGGGTAACAATACTTTTAGCTTCAGCTTTTTAGGATTCCTCCTTCAGGCTGTGGAACTAATATAGAAACCTTTGGGGAGTTTCAGCCTTATTTCTGCTTAATCTGAAAGAAAAATGAAGCTTTGGGTGTCAAAATTTACAGATGATAATAAAAGCAGGATCAAGTTTGATAAAAAGGGGAAAAAAAGGAAGTTGTGGATAATATATTTCTTCAGCAGGGTGTTATTTTTTGTAATGGGATCTTTTCTAAACATTGTCTAAATTTATGTCGGTCCTGCAGCAACAGGACGCGCTCAGCCTTTTTTTAGTCACCATGTTGCATACTTCAGACCTGCTGGCATTCCCTCAATCTGGCTCTGAGACGGTGGCGAGAGTCAATATTTTAAGCTCAAGTGATTATATTAGCATCTCCCATCTGGAAAAAAAAAAAAAAACAACACAATTTTTCCCCTTCTTTCATGACAAAAAATATCTCGGACACATTCATTTTTTCTTCCTTGTGTGAAGTCAGTTTCTTCCCCCCTCATGTGCATCTCCTTTGCAGAAACCTCCTCAAAGCTGCAGCCTGCATTATGAAATACCCCTCACGCTGACGGAAGCCGAGGAGTGGGAATCCTGGAGGTGGATAGTTATCCTGAAAATATATTGTGGGAAATAAGCTGCTGTCAAAGCGAAATCACAGCCACAAAGAGCCGGAGCAGATGGCCGGAGCCTTCAGGCTGAGATGTGCGTCATTACCCTCAGGTGGGCAACGGAGTGGAAACCGCAGATCTTCCCGTTACCGATGCCGTCTCTCGTGGTCGGTGTTTGACTTGGTAGAAAATGAGAGTTTTTGTGTATGTGTGTGTGTGTGTCCACTGCACAAGTAATTGAACATATGAACCGACATATGCAGGATTAGACTCGTATTCGGACTAGGTGGCTAATTGTTTTCACGTTTTGTCATGTCACAGCAATAAATCTGATTTGGAAGACATACTTGTGAAGTAGAAAGAAAAGGATGAAATTTCTATTATTTTCAAATAAAAATTTTAAAAATTTAAAGAATAGACGTATCTTTTTGTCTCATAGTGGGGAACTCCAAGTGTCACAGCAAGTTAAGCATGAATACTCACACAATAAAGTAAAACAATACAAAAATAAGAACAGCACTTTGTCCAGTAAGGTCAAAGTGCATACAGAACAACAACATACAAGAAGTAGAAAAGGCTGTGAAATACAGCAGGGACGTGATGGAAACATGCCTGCAGTGGTTCAGTCAGGACTTTGTAAAAATATGTTTTGTTGCCGTTACTTCTGCAGGTCCTCTTGGTTTTGTCTCCATTTTCTCACTTATGAGGATCCCGTTTTTAGCGCGGCACGGCCCAGCCTCATGCAGAAATGTCAAGCCGTGATGCAACATTTCCGTCTTTCAAAACGACAAATTTAATCTTTTTGTTTGCTTCCACTTCGAAAAAATATTTGTCAGACCTAAATATAAAGTAATCGTCACTCCCTTAAATTTCAATCTATAAATTATGTAAACTTGAAGGTCTCCTTTTTGAAAGCAAGCCAATTTTAAAAATTCATGTTTTTACATAAACACGGTAGGTTTACTGATGAATATGTAGGAGAGAGCGACTGATCGAGGCTGATGAATAAAAACGGTGCTCCATTTCATCTGTGGTGAAAACTTTAGACCGTACGAGCTGCAGGAGCACAGAGCAAATCTCATCCATTAGTCACGAGGTTCAGAGTGCAGGCATGGCTTTGTGTAGGACTGGGAGGGATTCTGCAGCGCTGTACTACGCCACATTCGTCCTCTCTCCTCCTCCTCTTCCTCGTCTCTGGATTCCTCCCGGCTCAGCTTTAATATGTTGAGTCACAAAGTGGGAAGGAGGGACGCCTCCCTCTCTCTCTCTGCTCCGGCCGCCGTGCTCACGCTTTCAGCTCGCCGGTCTCGCTTTTGAAGATGAAAGGTGCAGTCGATCAGATTATTGTCCAATGGAGTTGCATTGATCCCACTTAGTTTTATCAGGGTGGATGTATTTTAATCGGTGCTGCTGCAAGTTGAGGTTTTCCTCCCTGGAGAAGTTTCCCCCCTTTTTTCAGTTTTTTTTTTTTTTTTTTTTTACAAATGACTCAATTAAGAGTCCAGGTGTACAAAAAGAAATGAGAAAAGATTAGCTGTAGAACTTCAGTTCTCAATGTAATATAACACATTTTTGTTAAATACATCGTTCTTTAGAAAATGAGAACTGGATCTCAATGGGGTCATTTCCTGTTTAAATAAAGGAAAGAAGAAAACACAGAACTGTGGTTTTTGTTAAACTTAATAATGAAAAATTCAGAAGACAAGTCTGATTTCTCACATAAAATTACAAAATATAGCAACAAAAGAGAAAGTTGGGACACTCATCATATAGTTTTTTCCTCTTTTTGGGGGGATTCTCTGTTTTTGTTGTTTTATTCTGTTATAGATGAGTTTCTTTTTGTAGTTGTATGCTTTAGAAAAAATTTCTGTTTTCATCGCATCTTGCTCACTTTGTATGACTTTAAACAAATAAAATTGGGCTGCTGACAAAAGTGAATAAAAACAAAACATTTTTCCTTCTGTATCTTGATCATCTGAGGGCAGCTTCAGACTTCTGGATGTTTTACAGGATTATATTTATCCAAAATATCATGTGGGTCATATAACACACTGTAAACTGAGTCTGCTGAGGCTTGTTAGCAAATGGACCTGAGCTCATGTTGGGTTTGTTTGGATGAGCTCCAAGCTAAATACAACCAGTGGCTGAAAGTAGGAAGAAAATGGCAAAACATGCAGATTCCAGCCTGGATATTAAAACGGATCTCTAGATGTCCATGTTCACGTTTTATCCTCCAAATATGTAATGATCAATTATTATTCTCAGTCAACAGAAGGTAAAGCAGGCATTCATTGTGCTGTTTGGGTGTCGGTGCATGTCAGCGTAGATGGAACATCAGATTGACCCGCTGCAGGTTAGTCTGCAGTGATCACAACTGAAGATTAGAAACTAACTTTAGTCTCCAAAAAAAAACAAAAAGTCGTGAAATAGAAGAATGCAAACAGGACTACAAAAAGAAATGCATAATGCAAAATGGGAAGAAGACAGCAGGAAAACTGAGCTGAAGATCTGGGGCTTACATATTTACTTTAAGTGAATGACTGAAACGAGGGAGAAGGGCTAGAAAACAAATCATGACTGAGATGAGGAGTGAGAAGGAAGTAAGAAAAAGAATTAAAACGAAAACAGTCCAGTGGGAAATCAAGATAATCTCGTCAAACACAGACCTAAGAAAACAATTAAACAACAAGACTAGAAGAATTGATCTTTTTCTTTTCTCCTTATCAAAGTCATTACTTGTCCATTTAATAAAGCCGTAAATTAAATAATTAAATCTACTCCTGACACTGTGAGGCGACAAGACCCACCTGCAAAGAGAAGGAACCATTTTTATAGGTATTTTATATTAACTGCTGAAACTAGAGATGTTTAGATGTGGAGTGGAGAACCTGCTTATCCTTGCAGCGGCCATCGGGCGAGAGGCAGATTACACCCTGCAGCTTTTGCATCAAAAATACATCATGCAGATGAATCTGCAGTAAATTGACCGACAAAAGTTGTGCATGATAGAGCTTTGACCCGAGTTAAAAAAAATAAAAAAAAACGGAGCTGCTGCAGTAAAGCGAGCTGGGCTCACACAGCTGTGTAACGTGACATGGCAGAGCTGGTACAGCAGCTCCATGCTGGCGGCTGCAGGGCGCAGAGCTCTGGATGTGATCCGTCTGACATCAGATAAACACAACGTCAGGGCTCACGTGGATGAGAAAGAGAGAGAAAGAGAGAGAGAGGGAGAGAGATGAAGCTTATGTTGCTAGAAGGAGAGGAAATGTGCTGCATGCTCTCTCTTGCTCTCTCTCTCTCTCTCTCTCACAAGGTGCACTCTGTGTGTCTTTCAGCCAGCGGGAGCCAATTAGGTCCAGTGTAAGCGGGGCGCTGCTGGGCTTCTGTTTGTCTGAGGCCGTGTGGCATCACTAATGAATGTCATCGACACAGTGGGGCAGAAATCTGCTTTGTCATGCAGACAAAAATATCTAATAACATTTCAGACTGTTTTTCTTTCACCAGTAATTCATCCCTCCATTGTCTGTGTACTCGTTTGTTAATATTGGATCACAGGTGTGTCTATCAGGTGTCTGTCTCCTGCAGCCATTAGGTCTAGATTCAGGGTGTGCACTCTGGACAGGTGGCAGCAAGACACATACAGGACAAACAACCATGCACACACATAGAGAGAGACCAGCTCAATTAGTCATGTCTTAGGACAGTGGGATGATGCCAGTGTATTTAATTCCTCTTTTAGAGCAAAGATGTATTTTTGAATTGGCAAATCTGGGCGAGATATTTTCTTAAAAATTATTTTCCCACTCATGAGTGAGAAAGGCATGTTCTCTTGTCTTTCCGTGTATGTAGAGTTGCAAAAATAGGCCTGAGTCGTTACTGAAGGAAACAGAAAGTCATGTGCGACTGAAACAATATAGAAACCATTCTGATTGGTCTAAAACAAACTAATCTGCTATGATTGGATGTTGTGAACATCTATTATGAATCTATGAGAAATTAATTATTCCAAACATTAATCAAAAATTAAACACTAAAATATTAACAAAACGAGAAACAGGTCCCACAGAGTGCGTGTGTTCTTGTGTAAGCTGCTGCAAGGGATGCTAAAATACTGGCTGTCTGCTTGTTTGTATTTTCCCCCTAGCTTGTCGGCTCTTAATTGAACAATTATTTCTTTTTCTCCATTTGTGAAAGAAGGTACAGGAACAGTGAACAGATGTTCATAATTAGCAGAAAGAAGCACGGATTCTGTTTTTCCCCTCTACCCCCCATTCCAAGTAGAGTGGCTAAGTAGCATCCTATTCAGAGATCTCACTCAATTAGCGGCTGAGTGAAAAACGTGTGAAGATGTGGCTGGTTGGAGGAGAGGCAACAAGGCTCTGACTGCAAATGTCAGCTTTCAAAAAAAAAAAAAGAAAGAGAAAAAGATGCTTACAACCAACGTATACGTTTTCACAGAAATTTGGTTGTAAGCATCTGTAGCCCGGGAAATACTTAACCTCACAGGACACAATAACTGGGGTTCTTAGTGTGCAGTATATTTAATCAGTGGGAACAGACTGAACAAAGCTGTCTTGTTCCTTACTGTTGT
>NW_015112962.1:333833-346166 GCF_001443285.1 Poecilia latipinna | reverse complement strand
AGAAAACCAACACTTTGAAACAGTGCAATTATTTAACCAAAATTTACCACCCGGCTACACATCTTTAGAATGAAAGCATTGTAAACGGTTTACGATGCTTTCATTCTTCTGCCATGGGGTTTCAGTCAGGGCCTTCAACAGACGTCAACTATACCTCAACAATGCACAAGTTGTGAGGGCCAATGCAAAAACTATGCACCACACACCAAGCCACAGGCATTCAATAATATGCAAATAAATAGAAATATGCCAAGTAAGGCAACAATGCAGCCAACCAAAACATAATTGAACAGCCAGCAATTTAGCAAAACTTTTCTGTTCCCCATTTAAGCTCAACATCAATCCATACTGCTCAAATAGCACATGTGAAAAATTTTAATTAAAAAAAAAAAGTTTAGTAAAGTCTGCATAAGAATGTAATAGAAAAATAACACTCACCCATTATCTGTAAACAAAATCCATGCGTCTATGCTAGCTGTTAGCCACTCGTAGCGCTCATAGATACAGTCTTTAAAATGCCGTACAAAGTTCTTACTGGTCTGTGTTAGTAAATCCAGGTTTGGTGTGGGGTTTTCCATTTTTAATAATTATTATTATTTATCCATGAAAGACGGTTCAGAGTGCAGGATTGGCTTCAGAATTCATTGTTCATTCAGAAGGTTTCAGTAGGTCAGCTGTAAACGGTATTGAAGCGGATGCGCCGTTTTGTAAATATCAAGTTCACCTGGGCCTGTGGGACGCGCCGTCATTGTATTTCAATTTTGATTGGCTGATAATTCCACGTACACTTCTGTCAGTTATGCCAACTATGGCGGCCTAGGTTGGGTTTTTGACGAAAGGCTATCAACAAATCCTGAGGCGGAACAGCTCGCCAGATGCGTATAAGGCACTTTTTAAAGTAGAAATGTAAAGTGAAACCCAAATAATACCAAAAAGCAACTAGTTTTGTCGAATAAAAATTTAATTATAGATAAAATAAAGTATGATTAGGACATATTACACTGTTTTGTTTTTTCTTCAATTTTCTACAGTGGGCAGAGAAGGCCCTGCTGGCCCTGACAGCCCTCCACTGTTGTGTATTTTTCAACTCTTGGATCTGAAGGCATGAACAGACATGCCTGGTGCTCAATTAAACATTTCTAAATGTTCACTAAGTAAGACAGGACTTATCTATCGACATGTTTCCAACAAAATGTAATGATTTATCACGTAATAGTAATAATAAATGTAAGAAATGGTGGTTTCACACTAATAAGAGCTCAGCATTTCCTTTACTGTCTCTTTAAATTTCATATTTCATTAAAAATATTTACTTCTGGTCATCCACAGATCAGGCATTTTGTTGTTATTTTCTGTAACCATAAAATGAGCCTTGACTTTATTGTCAAATTGCCATATTCTAAATTGGGTTCAAACCAGAACTTTGACTAGGCCATTCTATTACATGAATATGCTTTGATGTAAACTTGCAGCACTGGCTTTTGGGGTCACTGTCCTGCTGAAAGATGAATCATTGGCCCACTCTCAGCCTTTTACAACCTCTAACAGGTTTTCTTCCAGGACTCTTGTGTATTTTTGCTCCATTAATTTCCCCATCAGTTTGGACTAATCTCCAAAACAAAACCAAAAAAAACAAAAAACAAAAAAAAAAACAAGTGTCCTTTCACTTTCTTGGTTCTGACTTTTTTTTTTTGAAAACTTTCATCACTTTTTAGTTGAGGAATCTGCATGTTTGGACAATTACTCCTTACTCCTGGTTTTGGATGCTGCAAGGATTTTTGCTCTTACTTTCTCCTGCAACAAACCTTTTTTTTTTTTTAGATAGATTGCTGTTAGTATCTAATTAAAGTTTCATACAGAAACAGTGTCTTCAGTCAGAGGCTTCTTCAGATTTGTTGCAAGACTGACTGCTACCAAAGATCTGTCCACAGTATCAGAATCCACGACTGAAGATACTTGGATGCTGCGAGTTACAACTAAATTTGATTTCCCTTTGGGACAAAGTAGTTTTTGCTTATACCTGCATTCCTCGTTAAAAGAAATGTTTGTGGTGAAAAGTTATTTTTAATACTTTTTCCAGGCATAGCATAAGCATACTTATTCCACCCTAAAAGCTTGTTTTCTTAGAGAAAAAAAAAATAAAGTGGAAAGTTTAGCTTTTTTAAAGTTCTTTAATGGTTCAGTTGGATTTGGAAGCATTAGGGCAGTATGGTCAGCAGCCATACGAAACCAAAAAGAAACCAAGTAATTGATGTAGACTGGGAAGGAAAATAAAATACAAGGCAAAAAAATAAAAACAACAAAAAAATAGACAATTAAGCAACATCCGGTCACAGTAAGATACACAATCCTGCCCTCAACTTAACAGCATGCTGAAAATCAAAACGGGGAGATTTTAAGTTCAATGAGGATCTCTTTTTCTCTCTCTCTCACACACACACACACACACATTCACAACTTGATCCAAGGCTGCAGTTCAGCCCTGATGGGAACAATGTACAGTAAGACACCTTAGAAAAAAAAATGCATAGAGACAAATAAAGAATGTTTTATAATAAAGTAAACATAAAAATACAGACAGACCTGTTGGCCGTTTACATTGCGATGATTGTTGGAAACATTCAGTTTGAACTTACCGCCAACAACAACAACAACAAAAACATTTCTAAGAAGCTGATAGCTTCCACAAATACCAACAATGTACAAACAATGGTCATTGTGACAAGGCTGAATAAACATGAGAAACCACAAAGCAGACATGCTTGGCTTTAAAACATCTTAAAACAAAATTAAATAAATCAGCACGTTGTTAAGAAATATGCCTGTTGAGACACAAATCTTTTTTTTTCAAAGTCCAGCTGCATCAATTAAAGATTTAACTTGTTTTTTTTTTTTTGTAAATGACAAATAAAAACACATTTACAAACATTTTTCACCCCGCAGTAAATCAAACAAATAATCTTTGTCCTAGATATTAAAACGTTTTCTTATTTTCTATTTTTAAAAACAAATATCCCGCTGATAATAGTGCAACAGATACAGTACGGTTAAAAAAAACAAAACAAAACAGCACACAGTTGTAATGTTTGGCGTCATGGGTTTGATTACAGGTAGTTAAAGTTAGAGTTTGTGTGAATTTAGTGTAAAAAAGAGTCGCTGCTTGCTGGTTAAATTAATTCCTGATTTTGTGAAAACAATATTGTCAATTCAGGAAACAATAAATTACACCACCAGCTCGTTTTTTTTTTTGTTTAAATTGGCACATGGAATTCATTCTTCCTAGTTTCCAGCTAAACGTACAATTCAAAAAAAAAAAACTAAACTCGTCACAATGAGAGGAAAAAAGAAAAAAACAAGCAGAAAGGATGTTTACACCTGTGTTTCATGTTTGATTCGATAACGTCTGGTAGTGTCTGATTTCTGATCAATTGCTTATGATTAAAAATAAACACCGACAGGAATAAAGAAAGCAGCAGAAAGATGAATAATAAATTGGGCCTCATGCACATATCCAGATTTAAACAAAGACCTTCAGGCGTTTCTCCTTCATAAATAGCGTCGATTGATCCGGCACTTGTTACGCCGTGAACTAAACATGAACGATTGATACTCGCACTCTGATCAATCGGCCTGTCGATACCTCGTCAGAAATCCTACGGTTCATACCACGATTCAGTAAAGCGTCACTGTTTTTCTTCTTTGCGATTTCCAATTAGAAAACAAACGAGAACCAGCTGCGCCCGTCGCTGCAGAGCACGGCCAAAGCGGCAGACGAGGGGTCAGGGATCGATGCGTCGCTGAATGAGTTTATCTGGGTCCTGCAACTAAAATGTGAGCCTCGTAATCAGGCCACAGTCCGGAGTGGAGAGTTAATTAAATTTAAAACCATCCTAAAGGAAGCAGAAAATCTCTTCAAACACTGATGCGGTCATATGCAGCCGTTTTTTTTTTTGTTTGTTTGTTTTTTTAAAGTAGTTATTCCTTATTTAATGTTTTCACACCAGCTTCATCCTATAAATGACCGAATGAGATGAAGTGGTAAATACTAAAGCTGGACTCCACCGGGGAGACTTTCTACCGGATCCTGAGACGCGGTTGTAACTTTAAATCTGCTGAAAGTTTTTTTTTTCTTCTTCTTTTTTACAAAACGAGGCCCCTCGTTAACAAAACAACGGACAACAGCTAAAACCCGAAACTAACGGCAGGGCTTTTAAAAGCAGAAATACTTGTCAAATGTCTCCTCTAACACCATCAATTATCACTTCTCTTCGCCTTCGGGTCAGCTGTCGAGAAGGTCCGCCTCGGTGACCGCAGCAGACGTGACGCTGCCCAACACCTCGACGCGGACAGAACCGAACAAAAATCAACCCTCGATGCCGCCACAGAAAATAAAAAAGAAAACCGAAACCTACAATTACCCAATTTGCGAGTGTGTTCACAGATTGCCTTATTGCCAAGGCCGCGGCCCACAGTGACCCGCTCGAGTGCAACCCGGGTGCCGTCAGTAGGCGAGGAAGGGGCAGGATGTAGGAGGCGAACACCGCGTCTCCTCCTCCTCCTCTGCCTCCTGCAGGCGCCCCTCTTCTCCTGAGCTCATCGGTGTTGTGTGTGTTTGTGGAGTTGGATGTTGTGAATCATGCGCAGGGCGGGACAGCGGGTGGGTGTGTTCGGGAAGAGGTGGAGAGAGGCCTGGGTCACTGTCGTCGGTCTTCTGTCTCTGACCGTGAGAACGCCATCACCACGTCCTCTGCACCTGGGATACGAAAAGAAAAAAAAGAAAACATGTTCAGAGGAAATGAGGAAAGCATTTAAAGGAGGTTGGAGAGTTTCCTTTTGTAATAAAAGATAAATGAGTCAGAGAGGAAGTGATTCCATCTCATTTGCCAGTGTGTCAATCAGAGACTTTGACCTTCGAAGCCGAGTGCGAGACAAGTGAAATGCAACAGGCCTTCTGCTTTAAAACGGGCATCTGTAAAATGCAACGACTAGTGCAGTTTCATCATATATTCATGTTCTTCTTCTTCTTCTTCTTGCGTAAACTGCAGTATTTTAGATTTTATTTGGCTTAAAGCTGCAGTATGTAATGTTTCATTAAAAGAAAACAAAAGCTTTTTTTTTTTTAATTGGTTAAAAGTGTTGTGGCAGTATAGTCAGACATAATCTTTGAAAAGATCAATCTCCTACATTTTTGTCCTTGTCTTCTATTGCACAGCTCTCAGTCAAAAACCACCAATCAGAGTCAGGAGGAGAGTCTTAGCGCTGTCAATCACTCTCATGTACTCCTGGTGCTAATGGTGGAGAAACATACCGTTACAGGAAAACTGTTTATCTGCCGTCATCGGTGGCTATGCTAACTAGCCTGAGCATTCATGACATGCTGTTCTAGCTGCAGCAAAAATGAAAATATTCTCTCTAAATGATTCATATATGCATTTACTTTAGAAGCCTCTCTCAGGTACTCACTGAAAATCACTAATACTTGAGAGCTGATCTACAGTCCTTGCAACGGCCTGTTTTAGTAGTTCAAACACAGTTAGTACTAAAAATGGAAACAGTTTAATATCTAAGGTTGTGCTTATTTTTGCTCTTGAAGGTTGAGCCAATCAGTGTCAAGGAAAATGAGTGGTGCATCTGGATTGTGCTAAGTGTTAAGTAGCATTTCAGCTTCCAAAGCTGCATTTTCTTTTAAACATTTTAGATACGTTCTACAAAAACATCTATGAATAGGCACATTTTCCATGAATCATTTAAAGTTATGCTGCACAAAAACACTGTAGTCCTTCAAATATGGACATTGTGGGCCAAAAATATTTATTTAAATAAATATTTACAGCCCTACGAGTCTCAAAATACCATTGAAAACTAAAGCCCGTCTACTCTTTAGAAGGTGGGTGTCATTCCCAACAAAAATGGTATTTTTAAGGGTATAAGTCTTTTTTTATATATACATTTTAAACAATTTTGTTTCAAAGGGAGCCTTTCATATTGCTGATCAGAAATAAACTTAAAAGAACATTTTAAATCTAAATCTGCCAGACGTGTTTAACAACGTTCACTAAGAATCAATTCTCCTCATTCGGTTACAGGCTGGTTATCTTGTAAATTATACATTAAAGAAGAGAGCAGAGAAAAAGTGGGAGACAGGACACAGAGGGAACAGAGTGATTGTACAACATTTTGTAACATTATGTGAAGAAGCTCAAGCGTCTTTGTTTTCCATTCTGACACCCACGGCTCAAACACCAACTCCAGTTCGACACGTGAAACGTGGGTTCTTATAAATCCAGTCAGCTGTGAACGGCGAAGCTGAAGGAAACGTCCCACTGTGAACGTCGGCTCGGTGGACGCAGGTAAACTCTTCTCTTGCTGGATACACCTGCAACGTAAAGCCGCTCGGTCGTCTGACGCGGCCGTGGCGACGCTCTGAGTGGGCTGCTGACAGCAGTGTCCTGATAACACCCAGATCTGAAGCTTCGCTGCCATTCAATCTCCTCCACTGAGGCAGCCTGAGGCGTAAGGCTGCCTGGTACCAAAACCAGCCAACACTATCACCATTAAGCATCATTTAGAGTCGACTCGCAGGCGTGACATGCTAGTATTTCTTTCCTTTGTGCTAGGCTAGATTATAATTACAGCCTCCTTGGTGTTTATGTGACTTATGAGTTCTGTCAAATACACAATAAAACCCCGTCTGCTGGCTTTTATTTAGAAACAAGTGATTCATTAGTAGTTTGTCAACTAATTAAAATACTTATATGGAGTACAGCAGATCTGTTTGAGCAGCTTTCCTCTCCAGAAAGTGTTTAAATACCAGGACTTAACATTTACTGCCAATTTAAATGTGCAGCTGTTCCTTCATGTCACAATCAAATAATTGTCAATTTCAGCTCTTCTGTGTCTAGACCAGGGGTCTGCAACCTATGGCTCTGGGGCCACTAATGGCTCTTTTTTATACATTTACAACAAGGAGAGCTTTTATCACAATAACTGAATGACACAGTAATTTTTCCCCCTATATGTTTTCTTTAATTTACATGATTTTAATAAAGGAACATGCTATTGAAGAAAATATCTCAATCCACAATTTATAAAATTATTATCTTTCTTTATTTTGATAACATAAAACTAAAAGGGTGGTTTTTTTTAAAAAAAATGAAACATTTCCAGTAACATATTTATCAGAAATTATAAGTGACATTTTCAGAGCTGAACTAAGGGCAAAAATGGCTTTTTGGAGTGTAAAGGTTGCAGACGCTTGATCTAGACATCAACTTAGGAGAAATGAGTGGTTTAAAAATCCTTTGAAAAAAGAAAAGAAAACTGTTTTGATACTTTTTACGCACCTGGCTCAGTATCTGAAGAAAACGTACACAGATATCTTGTGGTTCTGGTCATTAAAAGGAATAAAATGAAGGAGAAATCATGCTTGAGTGCGATAGACTACTATCACCACCATCCTGTGCTGTAAAAACACACCTTACAGTCTCAAGCATGTTTAACACCAAGATCAACACCTTTTCAAAAGGCTAGGAAGCAGTTCTAACAGCAACCACTTTTTGCTAGCTTAAAAAAAGAAGAAAAAAAAAACTTTCACAGCAGCTTTGAGGAGTGCCTGTTAGGTTTAATCATTAGTGATTTGAAAGTAGGCCAAGAGACTGTGAGCCTTGATCATCTTCATTAGACATAACAGATCCTACAAGCAAGTTTGTGTTTCACTTGGATGTTGCTTTCAGAGAACATTTATCCTAGGATACATTCAGTACATTTTAGAACAACAGCAAGGTTAAATCTATAGGGGGAGGATGTCTTTTTCTCTTCTGAATGGGAACGATGCAGGTAAATAAAGGAGGAACAGACAGAATCTACAAGACTGGACTACTTTTGTGTGTTATTGTGCGTCAAATTGTTTTCTTTTGAAAGAATTTAATCTGGAACAATTCAAAATGGAGACAATTTTGCACCTGGACACATCCGTCACCTTCACTGCTGCACAACTAAAAACAGCTCCAACAAGGTCATGCTGCAGCACAGCAACCAATATTAGGCCAAGGAAGGAAGGAAGGAAGGACTGAAGGATGCAAGGACAAAAATGAAGGAAGGAATTGAGGTACGACACAAAGGAACAAGTTAGGATAACAAGTAGGAAGGACAGAAGAAGGGAAGGAAAAGGAACATTGTAAAGAAAGAAAAGAAAGGATAGAAGAAGAGGAAGGATGGACAAAAGGAAGGGCACAAAGCCTGGAAAACCAGAACTTTTCCTGATTCCTTATTTTCTTTTTTCCAACCTTATCCAGTCCTGAAAAATACAGAAACCAAGTTCCAGTTGCCGTAGGAATGCTGCAGATTGACGGACATAAACACCATCTGAACTGCACGGTGTTTGCGTGAAAGATTTCTCCTCCCCGTAACAGACGGTTCAGGCCAAGGGCTCAGAGCAACGCGAGCCAGAAACCAATAGATATTCTCTCAAAATACCCCCAGAGGCCGAGCTAAATCTGAACACAAGCGCCTGAGAGTCATGTTCGGACCTCGCCCTGATACCAACGCACGCTCTCGGAGAACGCACACAGCAACAAGCTCTAGCCACTGAGATGGAAACGTCAGGTCCCTCAACGCTGTTGCCTAGCAGCAGATAAGAATCGGGCTGCGCCGGGGCCGCTGCGCACGAGTGGGCGGCTCCGTTGTTGGTAAGCTTTGATGCAGCTCTGCTTCCAGCCGTTCTCTTGCCTTCCCATCTGCCTCAGGCTGAACCGCTCTTTACCTCCGCTTCCCAGACGGAGGTGAACACAAAGACCTGCGAGGGTCGATTTGCTCGAGAAAAAAAAAGAAAAGAAAAAAAAAAAGAAGAAGCAGCAGCAGTATGTCTTTAACTGATATGTTCTCTGCAAATCCCTCTGTAGAAGAAGAAAAAAAAAATGACCCAGAGTCATTACAGGAATCATTATTTCTATCAACATCTAGAGCTGAACAGTCTTGTTCACTGAACCAGATATTTAAAAAGAGATGCAGCTAAAGAGTTTAATTTCTTACATTTTCTATTAAGAAAAATTCTATACAAGATCAAAGAGTGGATCATTTTTACCGATATCCCCGTTTCAGGACAGCATCATCAGGAACAACCTGAACATGCAGGCCTCCTCTACACTTCTGAGGCAGCATAAATCAATATTTGGCTGGCTTGAAATTAAAAAAAAAAAAGCTACATGAAAGCTTCGGCGAAACCTCCGAGGAGAAGAAATCTTTTATTAAGCTCAAAGGGAGCCTGTTTGAAGTGAGAGGAATGAAGCGCTTTCTGCTCGTCTTTCTAGACGGGGGGGGGGAGCAGAGAAGCGTCTGGATTGATGGCTCTGGTGTTGCTGTGGTGCAGCACCAACAACATTTAAGGTCACGATCTGTGCAGGGTCGGCTGAGGGGACAAAGGCGCTGAGAACAGCGGCGTTAGAAAGGCTGTAGGGACGGGTTGTGTGAGGTTCAACACTCAGTATCCAAAGGTTTGGGCTGAAAACAGTTAATTGATTATTGAAAAAAAAAAAAAGAAAGAAAAAAAAACGTAAACAAATTTAGTTTAATTGTTAGCTGAAGCAATGAACTCAGAAAAAAAAGGTCATTTGCTGAAAGAACACAAAGCAGTAATTAAGCCAAAACTGTTAAATATATATGTATATTTTACATTTAAGATGAAAAACCTTCTTTGTCTTCAGGTTTAGCTTCATTTTTATTTAATTCACTCAATAATAAATATGAATAGTTCATGTAACAACTAAAAGATATCATGAATGAAGAGGAGCAGAGAGCAAGAAGTATAAACTTTTAATCTGTTCCCTTTGGTTTATAGTCTGTAAAAAGGTTAAAAAAAATAAATAAATAAAATAAAAAAATCCTATTTTTGTTAACAGAATTGCTAAAGAAGTCGAACAGAATGGCCTGAACCTTTCAAATGTTGATGCAGAAGTATTTTTTTAAGCTACAGATGCATCTTTTGGCAATTGTTTTCTCAAGTTTTTGTAAATTTCAGATATTAGAAAGTGGTTGAGGTGTGTAACACTACAGATAAAATCCACAAATTCCCAAACAAATGCTGCACATACACCTAATTTCAGATTTTAGATGTGTCCAATTCTGTCATTTTTCAGTAATGGAAAACATTTCGTCTCACTGAATGATAATTGTTTCAGAAGACGCCTTGAAATGACTTTTGTCATGATTTTGCATCATAATTATTAAACTGAACCTGCCAAATTTCAGATCTTTTATTTAAGCCATTTAAAGGTTACAAAGTTAATTCAACATGATTGCATTAGTGTTCATTTTAATCTTCAACTGAAATAATTAAATTAAGTGAAACCACCACACATGAAATCATCTTGTACTAAAGATTTAGCAGTGCAGTCTGACAACAATTAGCATTCTCTCAGTTTATAGAGCAACCTCAGATCCCTGAAGGAAACTCTTGTTTCCATGGATAACTGAGGTTTCTCTGGCAACTTTTCCTCGCCTCTCATTCGCCGAAGCCCTCCACTGGAGGCCACTGGTTTCCTTAAGAGAGAAACCAGTGGCCTCGTTCTGCAAGACAACACAGATTCTACAACTGTTGCCTTTGTGTGTTTAAATGAAAAGTAAATACCGCAAAGCCGTAATTAAAACGGTTAATTAAGAGCACCAGCAGTCAGAATACAAAGGAAACGCAGTCACCACTGTGTAACAGTATTTCTGTTTCTTTGTGTCTTAATCCACTTAAAAAACAAACAAACTAAACAACACAGTCACACGAGTCAAGAATGAACTAATTTACACTAAAACAAGCCTCACTTAATGCGTTCATGCTCTTCCCAACATAATAACAGTGTTCATACAAAGACTACGGGGTCCTGGAAGGCCAAAGCATTAAGAATTCAGAACAAGACAGCTGAATAAAGAAAATCTCAGTGCCGGCGCCTTAGCTGATAAATCCTCCTTGGCTTTAATTAAAATCCGCTAAACTTTTTTTTCTCACTTTTTGCATTTATGCTAATGAGCCAATTAAAATAATCCTAGATGCAAATGAAGTGACCCATAAACAGCACAACAGCTGACTTTTCATCAGCGAGGGAGAAATTACATTTCTGCACAGATTAAGAAAATACAAATATTCCCATCATATTTCCCTCAATTGTAAATTTCAAAAATCAATCATCAGATTATTCCTGGGACTCCTCGACTGTGCTGATAAGAGGGGATCCTGTCTCAATGCGTTCATTTGTTTTTTTTTGTTTGTTTTTTTTAACTCTGCAAAACTGCTGCAAAAAGAAGCTGCAGCTCCTCAGACCTGACAGGAACCAACATGATCTAGTTCTCTATTAATCAAAATTAAAACTGTTAATTGATCTCCTATATCAACTAATGTTATTAGAGGAAGTGTAATGTATCAGAATAACCTATTTTATAACCTCTAAAGATCTAAAACAATTGCATTTTAGTTTATTTTTATATGATAATAGGCCTGTCGCGATCACATGATAAATTAAACCTATCGACCTCATTTTAATTATCGGCTTTATCGTCTCTTCCTGTCTTTTTTTCTTTTGATGACACCGAATGAAAAAAGGCTCAGCTCCGGTGGTCGCCACTGACCTTCCCTTCCTCATTTCCTTAGTGTAATGTCCAGCGCACACTACACGGGATGTCGGCCGACTGTTGGCCATTTTCAAAACCTGAGAGACACATTAGCCGACAGAAATCCTAGGTATAATGAACGGTTCGATCGGGTTCGTCATGCCGTATGGTGTCCAGCCACATGGGCACAAAATAATGGCTACAAGTCCAGTTAACTAATTTTAAAACCAGGCATTAATCAATGCTTTACTAGAATCTACCTGCGATGCATGTAGCTAGAGTCAGCATTTGGTTACTGCTTTAGATCAACTTGAAATAAAAAAAAAAATATGTTACAATATTAAATCCAGGTACAACAACATTTCCATGCATCATTCAAATTAAGTCTGGGTTGCAGTTTATTGCAGTTTTCTCGTTTCAAATAACATTGTTGCTGTAATTTGCAGTTTTTACACTTCTTGTAAATACTATAGTTTTTTTCTTCTCTAAATTACTTTACTCAACTGCAAATCACTATTAAGCTGAGTTCGGCATTTAAAAAAAAAAACAAAAAAACTTGGCAGTATTATTTTTCTTGTGTTGTAAATTTCTCCATACAGCACAGTCTTATTTCTATTTCTATATTGTTGGACTTTTGTGTGAATATGACTGCTCCCACTTACCTTAAGTTCCTGCTGTGACACCTGATTGACAACAAAGCATGTTTGTATTCTACTGCAGTGTTTTTCAACCACTGTTCCG
>NW_015112962.1:328903-330723 GCF_001443285.1 Poecilia latipinna | reverse complement strand
ACTGACGGTCGGACTTCTTAATGTACATGTGCGGGCATGCGTACTAACTGCATGTATGCTATTCTGACCATAGACATTAATACGTAGACCCCTCATGGGGTGGGTCGGCCCGTTGCTACGATACGTAACAGTGTCCGCCATATTGAATGTGGAATATGTGCCAGTAAGCTAATACAGGTAAATGGACCGAACTTCACAAAGTGCTGTTCTACAAAGTATTTTAAATTAATACTTGTCATTGACACATTTTCTCACACACTAATATATTTGGCAATCTAAGAAATGACCAAAGACAGAGTTTCTAACTTTTGATGTGATTATTTAATTGTTTTGGGGCATTTCTGAATAAAGAGCACAATGTTTTTGTTTGATATAAATTATTCTGATAATTTTTATATTGACATTAACAGACGCACTTTTACAGTGTTTAATTAAAGAACATATTTACATAATTCCATAATTTAATGTACATTTAACGTTTCAAGACAAGAAACAAATTATTTTCTGGCGGGCCGCGTGTAGCCACACATAAAACAACAATGAGTGTAGACGTCACAGAATTTCATTTCAGAGTTTAGAAGACAACTTATGCAAATTACAACAGAAACTGCAGAACAACAGAGACATACATTCATTTACCTGAGATAAATAGAAAAGAAGAAGAAAGAAAGAAAGAAAAGCAAAGACGTCCAAAGACGTCTTTTGAGAATTGCAAGAGTAAATCTAATTTGTTACTTCTGTGTAGAAAGTTTTATAGTGAAGGCGTAAAATATACAGATACTGACATTTTGTACATGCAAATCTTCATATTGTAACAGTGAAATCTTTCCCAAATATTATTGCTTCTTTCAGAATAAGAATTATTTTGTGTATTCCGGCTAAAAGAATGCTTGTGGATTAGTTTGTAAAACACTTTGAAGTTTTCTACAACTTCTTTAAATTTAACACCACAGTGTTGTGGCACTGTTCAGGTGTATTTTTGAAGTGGACATGTTACGTGCAATTTGAAATAAGAAATGTAAAATGTGATAAAAATACATTTTTGTGTTTGATTCCTATTCAAGACACTTTGATAAGAATGACTATATATATAATATAGGCGGCTACAGAGTATCTTTGTTTACATTTTTGGTTGGTGGTGTGCCTCGTGATTTTTTAAATTAAAACAATGTACCTTGGCTCAAAAAAGGTTGAAAAAAACTGATCTAAACAAAGTGAGAGCAGAGCTTCTCCTGAACTCCTGCTGTTTTATGGCTTTTCACTAATGAGTGTGAAAGCTGGAACTTCTCTTGATTGTTTCCCACACAGACAAAGGGCAGTTCAAAAGATATAACAAACCATCTGCTGTAACTACAGGTAACATAAAGGTCAATAGGGCAGAATAAGTTTCTAATTTTAAAACTATAATTAGGCTATTTCAATCAAGACATGTTAAGTTTTAAAACTAGCATATTTTAAATTTATTTTCTTAACATTTGCTAATTTAAACTTCTGCTCTACTGGTGATCTGTCAGAGTTGGTCTGTGGGCTGCCTTTTTTTTCACCCACTGAACCAAAACACCAAATTCCGCTGCACATCAACATGTTACTTTTTCTAAAAACTTGTTTTGACAGTAGCAAACCGATATTATTGCTTTACTGAGAATAAAACATAGGCTTGTGAAATTTGTATGTTATAGCCAGGTGCGGATCTGAGAGTCTTGCCACCCCAGCTGGCGACTATGAATTTCAATAAACAGTTATGGCAAATGTTAAGGAAGAAATTTTCTAAATAGGTTAACTTTGGAAAAAGTTTGGCTCTCTCTCTTTCTCTGGATCCC
>NW_015112962.1:294793-326482 GCF_001443285.1 Poecilia latipinna | reverse complement strand
TTTACATTTTTGGTTGGTGGTGTGCCTCGTGATTTTTTCAATTAAAAAAGTGTACCTTGGCTCAAAAGAGGTTGAAAAACACTGTTCTACTGTACCAAAAATAGGCAGCTGGGAAACTGATACACTCTGTAGGAGTTTAACGCACAACTGCAAAGTGTTAAAATAATCAAACATGAGCTGAGCTTCTCGTCTAAATGTTCCCTCAGACATTTTTTCCTGAGATAATCCTGGTAGACAGATGTGCCTAGTTTCACGAAGTGCCTTCAGGAGCTTAAAATAAATTCATGTCTGACATTCAAGCATCACAATGTGCTTCTATGTGAAACCGTAAACCTTCTGTTCATCACCACCCAGCTGGAAAGACTCATCTTTTAAAACTTGACAAACTTCATCACTGCAGCAGGTAATTTATCCACCATGATTGTTTTGACGTGCTTAGGTTGCTCACGGTGAGTGAAGTGAAAATAAAACATTATTTTTGCTTTATAATAAACAATACTGGTGCTGACAAATGTGATATAAAGTGTTTTGTTACTATAACATAATGTCTCATCTCTCTTCTTCAGTTGCAGCATCTGATTCCTTAATTATATACATCAGCGTGGCCTGCTGGATCAGCGACATTCTGATTAAATATGGATTTCATTCAAATTAGCTGATTAACCGTCACTCACTGCAGCAACAGATGCTTGTGCTGTTACTGTAACAATGCAGAAGTTAGAGATGTGCAACAGTCTTGCCCTCAAGGTTAACACTGCAATTCATTTTGTTTAAGGAGTAGCTAAAATCGCTCCTTAAAGTTTTAAGGAGAGGTCAAAGTTCACTTGGGGGGTCAACTGCAGCTGCCCACTCCCCAAAACGACGGCCATTAATCCCATCAGAATGAGGAACGCAGAGTTCAAGCATCTAGGGTAGAAAAAAGAAAAAACAAACAACCAATTTCAGGTCAAAATTATCAGTCTATTTTAACACCAAACATTTTTATGTACAACACTGGGCAACATCTACGGCCAACAGCCTTGTTATTTTCTAACAGACCACTGATGCGCCGTCAGAAACAAAACACCCTGCTGCTGGACTGAAGCAGAAGCATATTGATGGAGCAGCTGCTGCGTATGACAACATGAACCAACACCAGAAACTAAAGCCATGACAGAATGGTTCGCTCCGTCTAACGTTTGAACTCATCAGTAAAATACAGTTTAAAGTTTATCGTACTATTATTATTAGAAGGTGTAAATGGAAGAAGCAAATCCCATCAAACACACTCAGGCTTGCCAACACACACCGAAACACCTCATCCTTTGTGCAGCCTTGAATATTTAGAAACGGATTACCTCTCCAGCGTGTGTGTAAATACCTAATCACAATACCTCCGCCCAGTTCTGGACCACGAATAATTCATGAGCGCACGGAGGATGTTCAACGCATCTATTCTCTAATGTATGAAGAACAGTATGTATGAAGCACCTTTCACCTCTTCCAATCACCACATAACTTATAAGAAATGACTCCACTGTATTGACAAAGCAAAGACGGCAGAACGTTTGTGAACGAATCCCTGATGAGGCTATTATAGATGCTATAAACCTCCTAAATGATGCCATGCTTCACGTTCTGCTGGTTAATGAACACATGTGAGGCTGTAATGAAACCTGCACAGCCTTAACTGCATCTCTTATAGGAGTATAAAAAAGAGAGATTATTTCCACTTCTCTCTGGTATTGATTTCGTCATGACAGAGAAAGGACATAGGCAAGGACACCAACCTAACACTTTAAGACATTGCAGGCAATTTTGTGTTTCCAACGCCCCCTGAAGGTGTGAACGTCATGAACAGGAAAGCAGGACCTGAGACACAGCAGGCTGCTGCCTAATACTCGATTACTGGACTGGAAATCCAGCAGAACAGTTCTCTGCTGGACAACTGCAGTGCCACTGCACTTACACTGTTGCTTTAATGCAGCGCCATCTTGTGGTTTAACCTCAAGCAGCCAGTGGGTGGGAGAAAAAGCTCAACAGCGCACTCTAGTGGACTACTCTGAAAAAGAATGAATGTTCATAAAGCAAAAAACGGCAGACCTGAGTGCTGATTTGGTTTACAGAGTAAAGCACTTTCTGATCGAGGAAGAGAGAAATGACAGCGACCGAGTGTTTCGCTCTTGCTGAGGGTGAGTCACTTGTTTCCAGCGATGCGCGGTGTTTGCTGGCCGAGAAATCTCAAAGCTGTGGTGGGCGGCTGGATGGTTCCCATGCACAGTCAGGGAGCGCGTCTGGTCTGCTGAGCTGTGCACTCTTTGAGAATGAGGTGTGTGGAGGGATTTTCCCTTGTTTTCAGATTAACCAGAGCAGCAGCTCTGCAGCATGTCAGAGCGGCAATGTTGGGATTACACCGCAGAGGGGGGAACAAAATCCCAAAACATAAACACTTAAAAAGAAAAAACATCCGGACACAATTATTATTGACTTTATGAAGTGTGTGTGTTCCAGCCTTACCCTGGTCTATATTGTGCTGTGGTAGCTGGCTCATCTGACTGTGGACCACACCTGCGTAACTCCGGAGAAAGGCTTCTTCGCTCTGTGTAAGCTGAGAAAGAGTAAACAGAGCTGCTTTATGAAGCCTAAAACAAGAACAAACAGGCAGAAACTCTGATCCCACTGACCTGCATCCTGCTGCTTTGCTCAATAATAATAATAATTCTATAACAACTCTGAAAATCAATTTTCTCAAGGAAATTATTTTTGCTCTGCCTCTTTCTTTTCTTCAGACATTTCATAGTCAGAAACATTTGCATGTATTTTCACTCTGCAGTCATGTTTCTTTGTGTCACTGAGTTAAAGAGGTTTCTGTTGGTGTATGCCATGCAGAGCTGGAAATACAGCATCCTTAAGTATTCAAACCTCTTTTCACGTTTTGTCACATTACAATCACACATTTCAGTGCATTTCGGTGACATTTACTGTGTTGACCAACTACAAAATGCTACAATTACGATCACAACCAGTCAAATCTTTTGCCACTTCCAATTGGTCATTTTTCAACATTTTTCAGTATTTAGCTTCATCCATCTTTCCTTTAACTCTAACCAGCTTCCACAGCATATCCAAATATCATGATGCTGCCACCATCGTGTCCCATCATGGGATAATATTAGGGCGGAGTGCCAGTTGTAGTTCTCATCAAAGTGTTTTGCTTTAGGAGACGAGACGCATCTTCCATGCGTTTACCATGTTGCTTTCTTTCAACAGTGATTTTCTTGCTGCTCTTCTGCCATAATGACCAGATTTATGGCATGTATAATTTATATTTCTAATTTCCACAGACTTTCCCACCTGAACTGTAGGTTTCTGCAGCTCCTCTAGAGTTGACATCAAACGTTTTAGCTGCATTTCTGAATAATGCTACCCTTACCTGGCCATGTCTTTGTAGGGTTTTTCACTATCCTCTTTGATTTCATACGACGTACAGATGGCTTGAACAGGGCTCTATGACAGACTCTTAACTTGGCAAACGGTTTTATAACCCAACAGCTTTAAACTTCTCTACATTTTTCTCTCCGTCTGCCGTGTTCATTGGTCTTCATGATGCTTCTTGTTCTCTAGGAAAGATCTGAAGCCTTCACAGAACATCTGGATTTATGCTGAGATTAAATTAGATGTAGCTAGACCTTTAGGTGACTTCTCCAAATGCACATCACGCTTTTTAGATTTTTACTGGTAAATAATTTTGAAAATGATTTATCATTTTCCTTCCACACTAGTTTTTGTTTGATAGACGTAAAATCCCCCCAAGTTTGTGAATATAATGTGACAAAAGTTTAAAAACATGCTATGAATATTTAATGAGATACTATATGCCAGTATATGGCAGAGGAATAGGAGCCCATTTGTCCTTATCCTGCACCTAAAATGTGAAAACCAGCCTGCTGGTCCGGTCACCATACTCACATTTGAACCCATTTTCTTGAGCATGAGCAGGACCCGCACTTTATGCTGGATGTACATGTCTTCAGGAGACTTCGCCGGCGCCTCCTCGCGGTTCATCCCCTCTGCTCCTGTGGCTCTGGTGACACAAAAACCAGCAGCGTTACACAAATTCTGAAACACATCTAATGTACATTAACGGTGCGAGTTAAAAATATTAAATTGTGTGTGTGTGTGTGGGGGGGGGGAGTTTCAGCCACAAAGTCAGGCTACATGAGATCACAACTTTCGGCTACTGTTCCTTTGCTGTAGATAATATTTTACGTCTGGTGGTTCTAGTTCACCTTTCTCTCTCTTTTTTTTTTTTTTTAAACACGTTCTGCTTTAAATTCTGATTTACAGGGGCTGGACAAAAAATTATTTAAAAAATAGCCAAAGTACACACACGTGTATGCATAAACCGGAGTGTGACCACATGAAAGCCTCTGCATATATCCCGTCTGACCTCTTTGGACGGACTCTTATCTTTCACTACGGTCACAGTGCAGCGCAGGTTTGGAGCCTCACTACTTCATTAATATTGCGAGGTAGTTTTCGCACAGATCTCACTTCTGCCTCTGACCTATTTTCAGAGCCAGTCTGCAGAGATGCAGAATATAGGGAAAAGGGAGTGGAGAGGAAAAAAGAAAAAAAACAGACGGAGGAGGTGAAAGCAGGCGATAAAAAGAAGCTGCCAAATCTAAAGTGGGTGATAAAAAAGGGAGAAGTTACGCTGTGATCGCTGTACGCATCAAGGTCGGTTGCTGTCGCATTAAATCTCACAATGCACCAACAATGAGCGCTGCTGGATATCCAGCTTAAGTCTGCTAATTGAAAAACCGAAACACGCAAATAAACCCGTTAAATACAAAAACTGATGTAGAAAGAGAGCACATCACTATGCATGTCAGGATTTTCTCTCCCCAAAGAATATCTCGTATAAAAAGCCTGAGCAAACCACAGAAAATGATGATAGTTCTGGCAATTTATTTTGGCCTCTTATCTGAACAAAGGGCCGCTAACGCATGCTGACAGGTCGTTTGATGTTGGGTTATATTTAATTGAGGAGCCGGCTGATCAGCCCTCTTTTCCAGAACTCACCAGAGAGAGGAAGAGTGGGGGTCCGGCTGGCCACTTAGTTGTCAAAGTGAGGCAGTGAAATCAACCAGATCAGAGCAGCTGGAGCTCATACAACTAGCTACAACGTCTATAACCGGAGCAACCTTCGGTAGACTTTTGTCGCGTACGACACAGTGAACTAACAAGCGACCAACAGAGTCGCTTATTCGCCTCAACCTTGAGGCTGATCACGCTTTTTTATTTGGAGAGCTGCTGAAGACTCAAAGACAGACAGACATAAAAAGATGGAGAGCTCTCTGGCGTCAGTTTAGCTGCTCAGGAAACCTTCAGGGGATTGGTGGTGGTGGGTGAACGAGTTTGGGTGGGGGTAGAGATGATGGGAGGATGCTGGCGCATCGTGTAGGGAGGGGGGTGCTGGTGGCGGCAGCGTCTTTAGATCAGCCTCCGTGACGCTTTTGATCATGTCTCTGAGCCTCAGAGAAATTGAAGAGCTCGCATGCCGAGCAAAGAGATGTGCGTCGTGGAGACGGAGTGAAACTCAGGAGCATCAATACGTCTTCCTCAGAGGTGTGAATCAGACGGTCACTCCAAATAACGGGACAAAAGATGAGCGGAGACTGTGGTTACTCAGCTAAAGGAGCCGTCTTGAGATAAGATCTTTAGAGAGGTGATTCTACAGCACTTACTTATTGACTTCTTCTAAAAACTCTTAAATCATATTTAGATTTCATTGTAGTGATATTATACCACAATGCAAAAATTAGGAAAGTACAACTTGGAATTTGAATACATTTATTCAATGGGATAAAAATAAAAAATCTGCAGTAGGAAATAATAGTTTTTTTAAAAAATGAGTTGTGTTACTATTCCTGTGAACCTTATGAAAAACAATTACATTTTACCCCAGAATCTGGTTTTGAGTGCTCCCCGTCTGAAACATCCACCTAAAATGTTGACGACAGCACACTTTTCATGTGTTGTGCAACATTTCAAATGATTATGGTACAAATCGGCCCCTTTTTGATAAAAACTAACTGATAATGTTTTGCAAAACACAAAAACTGAGATTGTTACTGTAGATGTTTGAACAGGTTTTTTTTACAGTTCAAGCTATGGTTACATGTATCTATGAGGTGGTTCAGCAGTAAAGTTTACAACAATTCAACTCCTGTGATGAAGGAGAAGTTTAACTTTTACAGCAATGTTGGTTTTTGGTGACAGACTGATGAATGTTAAATACTTTTTACTGTCACAACAGTTTGAGGCCATTTTGTCAATCTTGTGAAATGTTGCAGGTGCAAACAAAGTGCTGTCTAGTTGACAAAAGCAGTTTGTACAAAGTGTTTTAGTCTGATTTAATAAAAATAAGTAGATATTTCTCAACATGGATTTTTTTTTCTTATTGAATGTAAAGGCTTAAATTAAAGTCTGGATTTTAATTGTTTGTTACACTGTGGTACTGCAGAATTAAGCTGAATTTAAGGCTTTTCACACATATTTACCTTGAGTACCAACAGATAAATATTTTCCTGTCTTGACAATGGTTTCTATGAGTTTGTTTGAACCTGGGAGCACTTCATTCCCAAAGCACTTGCAGTATAAATAAACATATTGCTTTTATGACAAGGCTTTACAAACCCAGAGAGGTTTGCTTTTGAAGCTTGAAAATCCATATTTAGCATCATATCCATGCAGGACTCTGCTTTGAGTGCTTCAGGTTTTATTTTTAGCCAACCCTAAAAGTGTCATCCTTTCACAGCAATACACAGACATGTGTGTATTGCTTGTAGCCTTGTAAATAAAACAAGGGCAACAAAAGCACAATATAAGAATGTTTGGTCAAAATTAGAAGTACTGCATGACTGTAGAGATGTGTCATCAGAAACGTGATGAGTACCGCAAACACAAAAAAGACAAAAAAGCTGCCTCTTCCTCTGATGTGACGGAGAATAAGCTCAGCTCCAATGTTTTTTTTTAATATACATTACATATTGTTCTGAGCTACTGATGCAAATGAGCAGAGGACATCTATTGAAGGAAGCACTGCCTTTAGAAAACGTTTCCTCCAAATACATAAGCTTGCTTTATTTTTACTTTAACCATTTCTTTCAATCTTGGACCAGACTGCCCCTAATTGAGGAGAAAGGTGGGTAACATTTTATTTAAGCCTGTTACAATAAGCAACTAATCAATCAGTTACATGACAAACTAAAATGAGCTTGATCATTTTCATTCTCATGATTAACATTATTTGAAGGGCAATTTTGCTTGCAGACACCTTATAATCTATTTTATTTATGATTCCAGTTGTAAGTGGTTTTTATCTACAGGTTTTGGTTGTTATGTTTTATGTTGTATATTTGAAGTATCTTCCAGTTAGATGTTAAATGTGCTACACAAAAGGTTTATTTAAGACAAATAAATAATTATCAATAATGATAAAATTATCATTCTTAATGTAATGATATTTAAAACGGTCTCAAAAACAACATTATTGGGATCATTTATCATCCAGCGAAATGTATTATCGTGACAGGCCTAGTCCAAACAGGTATTAATGATAAAACTTTAAAAAGTTATGTAGCTTTATGCGTTGCTATTGCATTGTCCTGTAATCTGTTGTTAGTTTTAACTTTGGCTGTCATGAGACCATAAGTAACACCCATCATGATGCATCTATGACAGATTATGATTTCTTGGTTAGCATCCAGTTGTCTTTACAAATAAATATTCGTCTTTGTTAATGCCAAGTTGTCAAAACATTTTAAATAATGTCAACTTTGCAGTAAGTGTGTTATTAGTTACTGACTTTAATTCTTAATATCAGTCATAAACATTTGTGAGGAGTCCATGATCATGACAAGTGTTAGGTCACGTTTATGGAAGAGCCATGTCAATATTATGCCCTTCAAATAAAGTTGATGTTATGACTGCAAAATAAGAAATTTCATTACAAAATTGACAAAGACTGTAATTATGATCCAAACAGTCTATAGTGAGTAATTATTTACATGCACATATAAAAATCCGGAAGATACAAACTGAGAAGTGTGCAAATTTAAAATAATTGCAGATCTACCATTTTAGTCAGACTAGATAAGCTACTTTGTACAAATTTAAGAGCAACATTTAGACCCAAACCACAGGGCCGTGTAGCCTTCCAGGAGCTTGGTGCTATATTTCACGTCTTCCAACCCTTCAAGTACCCCAATCAGGATCCTGTCAGATTCCTTTGTGTGTTCCCGAGGTTAGCATGTAGCGGTGGGCTGGCTCTGCATTAATCCCTCGAGGGACACTCAGCCTGCCTCGACTCAAACCGGGTAATATTCCAGACATAATCAAAGGCTTTCTTTAATGCTGATCCAGGTCTAATCCCCCTGAGACACACCCCTCCTTGCTTTCTCTGTACCAGCGCTGGGCTCTTGTAAAGAGTTGTGATGTTGGACAGAGAATTTATATCAATCAGTTAGGATATCAGGGGGCTGCTAAACCAGGCTAAGAATTGTAATAATACAATTCTTTTAATCTAATCTTCAGGGATGTAACAATTATGATTTCGTCCTAAAAAAAAAAAAAAAAGACACATTTTTAGCAATTTACTTCATATTATAAATGACAAACCTTTTTATTTTTCCCCCCCATCACTATAATGAATGTCAAAATTTGACGTTAAAAGCACAGATTTCTGGCTTTAAAGGAAAATGTCCTAATTCTACGGGTACGAGTTAGACTGTTAAAATGTTCATTTTGACGTAACAACACAGAGCAATGCATGTTAATGTCCCAAGAGTGGACCTCGCTAACTTTTAATTAAAGACCCTTATCCCACATGCTAAATATAGCCTACCTCGGCTCAAGGTTTTGCAACAGGCTGTAAGCTGTTTCTAAATCCATTACACTCTATGACAGACTGGATGAAAGAAGGCATGAGCAGTATTCACAATAGGCCAGATTTGCAGAAAAAATATATACATACATGTAAAATTAGGCATAACATGTTCCATCAAATCCAGTCATCTCCAGGTTGGATGAGTAGAGTTTAACTTCAAACTAGATTAGTTTGAACAGATTTGTGGTGTTGCATACACCATTGAACACCGAATCCAACACATCAGGTGTTGATGATCTGAGTCCACATATGAATTCAGAGTGATACCAAGACAGGACATTATAAGCCTGGCGGCCCACCAGGCTTTACTTGTGCCCCTGCCAGGCTACACATTGCTTATTGATTTAAGTCTTTTTAAAATATTTGCATTTCTTAATGCTTCATAGTTGGTGTTCAGGTGTTAATCTTCCAATCTTTCAGTAATGCATGATTATTAAGTGATATTTTCAAATTTTCTGTCAACTTTAAACTTCTTTTTTTTTTTTACTCAAAAACACTACGAGCCGCTGGATGAATGACTGCCCTGACACCCAACCACAGGGCTTAGCAAGTCTTCTGGTGGAAACCTTGAAAGAAGTGAACTTTTGCTTTCTTTTATTGGTGGCTAAACAACTCTACTGTCAGAGCAACTACTGGTCATTTGACACTGTTTTTGGGTCCATGGGTCCAGTCTTTGAAAGTGGCCAAAATAACAACATAAAATCCAATTACTGAGATTTGGAAAAAAAATTTATATTTGTTATCTTTTGGAGCCAGAATCAAAATTAAATCATACATTTTGTCATTTGCACAGCCCTACTTTCCTTTAAATGATAGTTAATTGAGCTACAATTCTGGTAGTGTGCAGCAACATGTGGGGGCGGGGGCAGGACTGCATAAGGAGATGTAAGCAAACAAAATCCTGCTCACTTCGAGTTTTTCCTGGCAAAATAATTATAAAAGACTTTAAACCAAAGGAACTCCATGAAAGAAGCTTATAGCGGTTCTGAAACTGTAGCTTTTTAAAACCTCAGTGTTTTGATACGGATACCCGGACCTTACCAAGTTAAAAGCCTAAACCCAATCAGAGAAGTTATACAGAGGTGGCGTTCAACATTGATAAGAGACTGGAGAAAATAGCATCCCCAATTGTCTTTGCCTCCTTTGATTTTCTCCTAAACATCTTAATGAGAGTAAAAGTAGAAAACTTTGAGTCATTCTAACTACAGCAGTATTTCTGTTTATGGGGCTCTGATTTATGAACAGTGTAGTCAAAAGGACTTTTTACTGTTAAAGCAAAATGATAAAAATGTTATGCGAGTCATTTTTAATCATAACTTTGAAAACTTTTCACAGTAAAGATGTGCTGTTTCCAACAATTACTGGCTGCTTTAACAACAGCACATGATTTTTGATTCTCCTTATTTGAATATCGTCCAGTTACGGTCAAACAATCAAATGGTCCATCCATTACCAAAAGTATCAATTGTCATTTCTAAAAAGTGACAAACAAAGATCAATTCTCAAAAACATTTCAGATTCCAGACATGCCACAAAGTGCAACAAGTGTACACATTATGCAACGTGATATGCTCACACATCTACAGAAGGTCAAGAAGGCCAGAGTCCGTCGGAGAGCACAGAAACAGGCGCACCCACCCCGGTTCGTTGCATGATGCTCGTACGACACGAAACATCCGGTTTACAAATCACATTCCTACAGCAAGCACGAGTCCTGCAATACGACTCGAACAGTTTGATGGCTTGAACAGATAGGAAAAACTGAGAGCGAAAAATAACCTGAATTCAATCATGAGCTGCTCCAACGTCCTGAGCAAATGTGTGAGAAACATTAGTAGGCCATGAGGCTGGTGTGGCTGCCAGCTGATCAGCCTGCCCTGGTTCTGCAGAGCAGCTGTGCCACTGCAGGTACACACACACACACACAAACACACGCACACACAACCAACATCTCGTCATATCTTGCTCACTTTTCAGTCAATGGTTTTATTATTAAAACATTTTAACAAGTAAAATCTGTCCCTACAATACATTTTTAACAGCAAACATCACCGATACTGATTTGTGTCATAAGCCTGGTCTATTAAATCTAGCTTAAGCCAAGTTGTTATTATTGACACCTTTTTTGTTTTTATTATTTTTAATGAACTTAAAGCATTATTTGAATCAAAAGAATAGCTTAAAATTCTGGCTGCCACAGATCACAATCAACTAATCAGTCAGTATTTCTCCCAAACTCGTCTCTTTTTGTACAAAGCACACCTGCCTACAGAATCGATTCTTAATCATTTCTGGAGCAATATTTGGAAAAAAAAGAAAGAGAAAGCAGACGGATATGGACAGATAAATGATAGAGAGATAGACAGTGACAGACAGAGAACTAAACTAGACGTAGAGAGATGTATTGCAGATGTTATTTTTCACGCCATTTTCTTTTCCCTAACTGAGCCAGACCTGGAAAAATTATTTTTATCAAATGTCATACTACTCCAGGTTACAGGAACGGTGAAACACACCACGATGGATTTGAAATCTTCAAATGAATTAAAGATGCCTCCCTGTTCAGGTCCGTCTTAAATGCACCAGTGAAGATCTGAATGATTCATTTTGGGAGAATGTGTTGTGGACAGAAGGGGACGCATTTGAGCTCTTCTGCACTCACCCGACCCGATCATAATCCCCACAGTCAGGCATGGAGATTGAAACTCTATGCTTTGGAGCTGCTTTTTTCGTTACGGGTGGAGAAAGACTTAATTGCTTTTAGGGGCCTCTGGACAACACGTGCCACAAAATCTCTGACACGAATCTTCATCTCTAAATACAGGCAGTGTTTATGCAATCAGCTGTTCATGAACGAACGCAGAAATTAGAGGGGGGGGGGGAAAACTGGCGCAGTCGGTGTCTTCATTAACTCTAATAAATATGTAAATATATTAGAAGACTCTTTCTTCATTGAATAATACATATTTAAGATGTTACTGCTAATGTAAAATATGAACTATCTAAGGCTAAATACATGACAATAACATTTCCCTAAAGCACATATTTGTATTTGCCAACAACACAACATAAAATTTAAGGGATGAAACATTTGGATTTCTCACATCAATTACTTCAGAGCAATGAATTGCTTATCCCTCTTCCAAAGAACTTTTATAATAATCTCTAGACCAAGTGTGGGTGATATGGAATGAGAATTTTATCACAATATTTTGTAGCAATAATGTGAAATCAATTACGATGGTGATAAATTAAGTAATTCTATGGCACAGCATTCATAGTGCAACAAAAACAAATACTGCCCTTGAAAAACACGTCTATTTAAATTTGTCTTTTTCAGGATGTCAGTTAGAAAAAGTGTGATTTATCTATATCACTAAACTGCACACAGTAACAGCATTTAATCATATTTTAGTGATCTTTATTGATGCTCCAGTAGATAAATAGTGGGGGGAAAAAAATAAAAAATAACATTACCCATAATGTTGCCAGGTTTTGTTTAACTTTAACATCATTAATTGGAATTTATAAAGATAATGATGAATCAAAATTATCATTATGATAAGAACATTTTCCAAAAATACCATTATAATAAATAATAAATGATACAATAAATGCCCAGCCTTACTCTAGATCAGTGGTTCTTAATCTTTTTTGAGGTACCAAGCCCACCAGTTTCATATGCGCATTCACTGAACCCTTCTGTAGTGATAAATAAAATGTCTTTTTTCCCCAAATTCAAGACATAGACAAGATCACTAAGTCTTCTTAAAAGGTAGAGTCTCTGAGAAAAGTTCTTCAAACTTTTCAGTGTTTTCAGCAAAGTTGAGCTGACTGTCCAGGAACGACCCAAATTTGCCACAGTTTCAACAGGTTGGCCATCGAGAGAAACTGGAACCACTTTAAGGTCTTGTTTAGATCATTTAATTAGCTCTACATTCTTAAGAGAATGAAAAATTAATCATAAATAAAGACTTTGCGGTATTCTGATTTAGTAATGTATTATATTAGTTGTGTTACCATCCCTACGCCACAAGAGGCAGTACCAACCCCGAAAAGATGCGACTAAGGAGCAGATTTAGAAGTACACCGAAAGCTACAGAATTTGGTAAAAACAGTGAGCTTTGCTGAAGTAATTAAAGACACAAGTTCAAATCCATGCAGAGAGTGGAGCTCCTTCAATCAGTGCTCCTCCGCAGCTCTGATTAGCTCAGCAATGTAACGTGATCCTCTGCAGCGAGTGATGGCAAAGCGGGGCGTCATCACGACTTTACACAAGTGTCTTTACCTCCGCGGTAGAGGCTCCGCCGAACCCCTGAGACCGACTCATCGAACCCCTGGGGTTCGATCGAACCCAGGTTAAGAACCACTGCTCTAGACCGAAGCACTCATTCATTTTTCGATTGAATTCTCATCTGAACATTCACATCAAGTCAAGACAACACAAGTTATGCCCAGATAGTACGTCATTAACCTGGCACTCGACACACGTTTATGAGGTCAAACCAGTTTTGGTCCTCCGACACCGCGAGCGTGCCAAGCAGACACCAGAGGCTAGAAAAGGTCCGACAAGGACCTGCTGGTTGTATCGCAGGCATCTCTGCTCAGGCAGGGGCCTTACAACAATAGTGACAGTATTTGGGACAATGGTGATGAACTAGATTGTGAAAACATCAGTGATAAGTGGGTCATGTTTTGTCGTCGTCATGCAATGCGTGAATTCAAATAATTTGGCAGAACTCAACAAACTTGAATAGATAAGTTGACAGATGCCTAAGATGAAGATACCATTTCCGTACTTCTCAAACCCAGAAACTAGCTGATGCTTAATTAAAATTCTAGACTATTTCCATACATTTCCAAACTCCATTGAAACCCTGTGGAAAAAAAAAGAACATCTCATCTGGTCTATGATCACAGAGCATCTATTCTCACTCCTCAGGGTCCCTCAAAGGACCTGAAACAGAAGCTGCTGCCTTAAGCTGGTCCCTTGGGGGGTGCAGCAGCACGATTTTCAAAAGCGCCAGCATCAAAGCAAGGCAGAAAATACTGATTACAAACAGCTATATATATATATGTTCTATGTTCCGGGAACAATTTAATGTAAGTGCCTGTGGATAAGAGACAAGGAAACAAGGATATCTGGAAATGAGAAAAGGGGGAGAAAAATATATAAAAAATATGAGGGTGATTGATTAAAATTATTCAAAAGATTTGTTAAGTGATTTTGTGAAAACGTCAAGTGTGAGATGATGACATGCTGGACGTGGGTAGCAAGACTAGGACCAAAAAAGGAGCAAGTGATCGCGGAGATTAACCGGCCGTTCCCCTTCCAGTATCGGCCGCATGCAGGCAGCTGATGATGACCCCTCATGGGGTATAAGGAGGCAAGTGGTCCTAATCTTTCCGCAAAAATCTAAACAGCTAAGAGAATGTGCAAACTAAGAGAGGCTTAACATGCTGTGGTACACGACCAAGTGTGCCAGTTGCCAGGGGGATTCTGTGTGTTTGCCCATGACCAAGGCCCGACACCTGCTGGCTGCAGCACTCATCAATGTCCTGCTGCCAACAGGGAGCCAGCTTTGCCACTAAAAGGGCTGTCAGATACCGGGGAGTGGGGGGTGCAGCAGACACTCTAAAAGGCAGGGCAGCACAATGGATCTGTGGCTGCATTCAAAAATAGAAAACCTCTTAAAAGGGGGTATTTGTGGCACTAACTTAAGGGTAAAAAAAACATTAAATATTGAGGTGTACTTACAACATCAAGGTTGCCTTGTGGATATCTGTTGTAACATGTAGGAATTCATAATATATACTGCAGTTACTGTCAATTGAAATTAATATAATTTAGAGAAAATGTACTTTCTATTAATGTTTGTGGACAGAAATTGAAAAGTCACAGCTTCAAGAAGTCTAAATTGCTTTTTTAAAGCATTTTAGTGCTGCTTAGAAATCATGTTGCGGGACGTAGACAGTTAAACTGTAGCTCCATTAGCAAGCAGCAAACCGTTTACCGATATCCCCGAACCGTTTCAGAGCTAGAGCCATTATTGTTACGCATATAAGCATGAGCCCTAGCCAGTTATAAGTCCTCTATGTTTTAGTATAAACTGACATTTTAATTGGAGGGAACCAAAGCCGAGCCGCAGAGCTAACCAACCAAGCTAGCTCGCCTAGCATGCCCCAGACAAAAGCCTGAATGAAGTTCCAGCGGAGGGAAACAGCATCCAGGTGCCGCCGCTACACGTCCGAGCACCGCGGTTCAAACTAGAAAAAATAACCCCCTTGACAAACTAATACCCGTCAAGTAAACGACAGCTCACCCCTCCTGGTCCAGCTTTACTTTCTTGTGTGATCTGTTTGAATGGGGTGTTGTTGTATTAGCAGGGCGTCCTTTTCCGGGGTCACATCCCTCCAGTCGGCAGAGCTACGGCGGACTGAATCAACCAGCAGAGACCGCGGCTGGAGCTACAGTACCGCTGCGTGCCGCAGGGGGCGCTAACGACCAAGCTGAGGATATTCTTAAGTGCACCTAAGGTTGAATTAAACTTTCCCCGATTATTACAGTCATTTGTTTATGATTTTTATTCCTTCGTTTCTTTTATTTAAACAGAGGTGGGCAGTAACTAGCTATATTTACTCAAGTGGAAATGTGGTTATTTTATAATTATGTAATTTATTTCTATTATTATTTTTGTTTGAGTTTTTAAAATAATAGAATTTGCACAAAACTATATTTTTGTCTAACTCAAGACATAATTTGTTTGTTTATTTGTTTGTTTTTTAAAATACAAAGTTAGTACTAGCTTAATAAAGGAGAAAAAAGATTAAAAAAATTAGAGAGCTCCAAAATTATTAGCTTAATGAACAGGTTGTGTTGTGGGATGTTTAATAGCCCTACAACAGATGCAGCCCAGAGACAACTAAGTGAGAATGCATAATAAAATGTTCTGTTAATCTACGTATTGCAGTCTAAATAGAGGAGTAGACAATTTACCCTGCTTAGGAAGGAAGGAAAATAAGATGCAGATGTTCATAAACCATCACAAGAGCACAAAGACTGCACAGTAAACACACACACAGCTAACCTGCTCCGCTCTTATCATTCACCCATCCCAGATGATTTGCACTTGACTCTTGCTGTCAACAAGCAACAACAAAATGGAGCTCGAAGCTGTTAAACAAAAGCTAAAAATGGGAGAAGTTACATGGCTTAGTCAAATTATGGACTAAAAACGAAAGCAGAAAAGCTTCATTAAAATAGTATGTTGGGCAACGATTGTGCTAGACTTTTTCCATTATCATTTGTTATCAAAAAAGTCTAATATAATCTATATCCACCTGTCTATTTTTAGAATGATATCGACATATTCAATTGCATTTAATTTTCATCTAGTTTAAAAAATATTCCAACAAGCTAAACAGAGAATGTATGATACATCTCATCAGACAACAGGCAGACAAATATGATTAATATATTTAACTTTTTATGCACAGTTTTGAAATCAGGGAACATTTTTCAAAGTGAAGTGACCAGAAGTTGTCAAGACTCTCTGAACTAGGGGTTAAAAAAGCTGACCAAGACAGAGGGAGAAGTAGTGGTGTCCAGATACGGATAAGAACTCAAGTTGGGTCCTTTCACATTTCATTGCAAGTTCAAAATCATCTCTTTGAAATGTGAGCTCTCAACAGATTTGAACAGGGCATTGCTTGAAAATACAAAATATTTCTAAAAAAGAAAAAAACGGAGACGAAGGACTTTAAAATAAATACTGACTCAGCGAAGAAACATCCAGGCTGCAAATAAATTCCTCCTGAAAGCCTCAGTGGTTGCAGACTTTTTTTTATTTATTCAGAATTAAATTTCACTCATAAACAGCAAGTGTGGCAAATGTTTAAAAAAGGAGTGCAAAAAAAAGGTGACATCAAACTTATGTTTTGACGATAATTTATTTGCTATAGCTGCACATCTGGCATGGACCTTAAAGGAGCTTCTAACAATTTAAAAATGACAACCAGCATAAAAGGCAACAGCATCATACTTAATTGGCCAAAGGAGCGACTGATTTCCCCCAGTGTTGCTTAAAGAAGCAGTATTTAGTGAGGCCCCTTTTAAAGGACAGAAATGATAAGTATCGTCAACTCGGTGCTGTTAGAGCTACAGCTACACTTGCTCTTCTTCTCGTCGTCATTGCACAGAGACTCATATAATAAGAAGAGACTGTTTAACCATATATATTCTTAAAAAAGCAAGCAGTCCTTTCAGGACATAGTGGAGTATGCAGCACGTAAAATAATAAAAAAAACCATCTGGAAATAAAATCAAACAGTACACAGCTCCACTTAAGCTGACAAAAAGCACTTTGTACTGCAGTTAAATTATGACAGTGATTGACCTTAAAAGCATTAAATATTTTCATGTTACCTGGCACACTTGACAAGAATGTCAATGGAAGTGCAAAACTTAAATATCACAACACACACAAACTCACAAACACAGTGAACACTCTTAGAGAGTATGCATTGTCCACACTGACCTCTGACATCAACAGTGTGACCAAAATCACAGTATGAGAAGCACATCCATAAGTAAATGGCTTTTTTTTTGTTTGTTTGTTCCAACCGATTGTCTCAAGAAGCAACCCTCAGCATTTTTCTCTTTCTTCACAAGATATCTTTGCTTTAGAGCATCTCAAGTTTTCTTCCTCCCACCTGCCAGTGGCATGCGTCTTTAAAAGTTAAGGCATTTCAAAGAAAATCCATCAGTTTTACACAAGGCACACTTTCAGGTTGGTTCGTTAGCATCAACACTCCAGACAGTTGCTTTGTTTTGCAGAAGAAAAAAAAAATGAGGTAAACAAATGAGTCTGACTGTGTTTCTCTCTACAAGCAACTCTTATGCTTAATACCAGACAGATTGTGAAATTTAGAGTTGTATGTAGGCAGATGCGAGGTTAGCCTGTTTCCCGTATTTGTGCAAAGCAACATGTTGCTTCCTCCTGCATCGTACTCAAACTTAAGATCTTTTCTTTTTTTTTATTTAAAAAAAAAAACAACAAAACATTAACAATGGCATTAAAAGCTTTAATGCAAAAATGACTCTATAGCTAGATTCTGGACAAAGCCTGGTCCTCTGGTGCGTTCATGAAAACAGAAATGAGAAACTTTGTGCCTCGCATTAAATGTGCACAAGGCTTTAACGTATACTGGCACTCAGTAAAGCTTCAAGGCCAATGACACGACGACAGTAAATTAATTTAAAATAAACATCATGAATTTACAAGTTCTCTACACCAATTTAATTAAATAAAGCACAGTATAAAAATACACAACACTGTCGGAGAGAGGCAGTTCAAGACTATATGTGACGGAGCTGTTGCCATCCGGTGCGTTGCCGTCTAAAGTCATCCCACAGGCTGTCTGCAGCTCGCTCTCTGCTGAGTAATGCAGTTGCCGAGATGAACTTCCTGTTTCGGTGATGCACTTTGCAGGAGCAGATGGTTTTCAAGTACCAATTTCCACTAAATCCAATATACATTTATGGTTTTGGTTGGGTAAGACGGTTCATTCTGTAGATGGAAGAAAGATAACGGGAGCAGATGTCCTTGACTTTGAAAAGGCCTGTGTTGAAATGACTGCTGGATGCTTCTGTTTAGTCGTTTCTCAGCCGCTGGCATGTAAACATTTGTTGCTGTCTGTGTTTGAATGCCATGTGTCAAAGTACATTTAGATCTCTCATTTGTTTTTTCTTTTTCTTTCTGTCTATAAGTTAAAAGTTATCATTTTTGGCAGGTTTCACCGGTGGTGCTCTTTCACGGCCTGTTGTCTTTGGCCAAGGAGTGCATCATCCAGTTGACTTTCGTCTTCCAGCTCTCCCGCAAAGCTTCGTTGAACTTCACTTTGAAATTCTTCAGCGCTTCGTCCTCCGATTTGCCCAGAGCTAGAGAATCCTGTTGAAAACGAGACACAAATGGAAAAATGATTCTCATTGTCACGAAGCCACTGTAACTAAAAGGCACACAAGTCTGATTTTTCCTTTTTCCAGGATACCACTATTTTAAAAAAAAGAAAAATCACCCTTTTTTCAAAGATGTTAAAATTTTACATCTCAGTTTGTTTTTGTGGTGGAAGTGGCAGTATTCAAAGTGTTGAAGACAGGAGAGGCAGAAGACTTGCAGGAAGGGTCCCGACATTAGGAGTCGAATCCTAGAGGGCTGCCGTCAGGACAAATAACCTGTGTATCTGGGGCGCAGGCCCTCATGAAGCTCTTTTGATAACATGCCAGGCAGCACAACTCCTACCGCTCCAAATGTGAGAGCCTGTGAGCTGTCAGTCAGCTATGTGTGCAAAGAAGGAAAACTTTCTCGCGATCGCATCCATTGAAGTAAATACTCTCATCAGTCGCAATTCTGCGCAAACCTGCGATTTTTACCATCCATCACAGTTTTTCAGGCAAATCTGACCAATCACCTTAATGTTTTCTGTACTTCCTTCTTTTCTGACCAATCACTACAACTTTTGACCAATCTCCTTTGACCTATTCTAATTTATTTTCTTGTTTCACGTCTCGATCGTCGAACCTGCAAGATGTAACCATGTGATGCTAGCTGGTAACATCTGCCTTATTTTTTTATTTTTTATTTTTTTGTTTATAATGTGTAAACATTTTTGTTAACTTGAACAACCAATAAAGAATTACTCTTTTGCACCTCAGGACAGGACTTTATTGTTTTAAGGGTGTTATTTTAAGAAGGTCCTTTAAATAATAACCATCTTGTCTGTTTTTGGAACGCTATGTGTAGCAATTTAAACTTTTTGGTAAGACCATGTAATGGGAAAAATAAACCTTAAAAAAATTGCAACTGTGACCTCAACTTTTTGAAAAAGGTGCCATAAAATCTGTGTCAGCTGCAATAATCACAAAAGATATTGCAACATCCTAAAGGGAATGCTTAGTGGTATAGCAGTAAAATAATCTCACACTGAAAATGATAGAAAGTCCAACAAAGAAATAATGTGTTTAACATAATCATGGTATGTACAGTTATTGATATTCATTACAGTCCTTTTAGAATAAATGTCAGAAAACTTTTTTTTTTAATAAAATCACTCTTTTTTGCAGCAAACACTCCAGATACGATGTAGTGCTTTTGATGAAGGTTATCACAATACTAACCATATACAGATTCATGCAAAAATGATCTGAGTTTAGTACCTTTAAATACTGGATATCTTTGGAGGAGGAGAGCTCAGGCAGCCCCGCTGCCTTCATCATGGCGAAAAGGTTGACAAACAGCGTCCCGTTTCGACACAAGATCTTGTAGGCCTTCTCGCAGTATTCCCTGAACCTGACAGAGCAGACAATCGCTGTAAGTATTTAAACATAACCCCGAAGCCCCTTGGTAAATGTATTACGCGCTATAGTACCTTTCAAACTTCTCACTGTTGTTTGTCCTGCCTTGCTGGATCACATGGACAAAGTCGTATGTCAGGATAAAAGGCACACGCTCCCTGTTGATCCCGAGTTTCCGCTTGAAGTTTCCCAGGAAGTGTCCGAAATCAATGTGAAACAGCTAAATATGAAAGATTATTGTCTCCGTTAGAAAGATTGGCAATGCATAGAATCTGTTGAATATTTTACTTTGCAGGCCTGCCTTGATTAACTAGACTTTTCACTGGATGTATAAAGTTTAAGGCCTGCACATACTCCAAGAGAACAGACATTATTATCTCCCATGAATGCAAGAGAAAAAAATAATGGCATTCTGCCACTCTGTTCTTGCAGGTCAGGTTTGGACGTTTTCGACGCCATCTGAACAACTGCTGTGTTATTGCTACGAAATTTGAAGTGTGCGTGACTACCAGTCTGAAATATGCTGCAGTGTTTCAGATGTCCTGCGAAAGACTTCCAGGAATTTTACCCTTACGTTTCTTGTGAAGTCTGACACAAACTTTGCTCGTCTTTCTGAAACCCTCTGCTCTTGGAGAATACGTGCTTTGATCAGGCCCACGATATTCAGACTAAATAACTCAACAGAGTTTATACTGGTTTATGCGAGTGCGTTAAACCTGACCTGTCCAGTTTCCCTGATCATGATGTTGTCATTGTGGCGATCTCCAATCCCCAGCACGTAAGTAGCTACACAGTAGCCAGCACAGGAGAGAGTGAACTCCTCTATCGCTTGATCCAGTTTGTCCCTGGAGAAACATGAAGTCAGAGAAGGAAAGAAAGACAGCATAAACGGGTTTTATTCGTGCAGCACATTCTTACTTTTCCAGTTTTTCCTGCTGTTGCACACAATGCGTAAAGTATTCACAGATCCTGTGGCAGCTTAATGATCAACCGTCACATCCTTTTAGCTTACAGGAGCATGGACTCCGCTGTGTTAAGCTCTTGCTAATTTCCCCCGCTCTTCTTCGGTCTCTGCAGCGTTTAAGATGATCACCTTTCTGTTCTGTCGTGTGGTCAGCTGCGCCTGTGCTGCCGAGTGACGTGCAAAGCCTGTTTTTATTTCGTCCAACAGTCCCATTTCTTCAAGGAGCTTTTAGAGAATGCGAGACCTTCAGACGGTTTGGCACTAAATAAAAATCTACTCTCGTTTATTGTTCAAGGAGCTGCCGGTGCACTTCGTCCCGTCCTGCTGCAGCATTGACACGCAGCTCGGAAAAACAGCAGGATGAACGGGAATCCACCTACTGTACACGCTGCAGCTTTTGGCTCAAACTTCATTGACGCAAAGGTTAAAAATTAAATATTCCAGTCACACAAATATCTTTGAGAGGCAGGAAACAGAAAGGCCTCTTTGAATATCTCAAAGGCCAAAAGCCATATTTAAAGAATGGCCTCTTTACGTGGCAGCTGGTTAGTAGAAGTAAAGATGAATATTTCACAGAGGGCTATAAGAATTAAAATGTTCATTTGAATCGTTTTTTTGTTTTTTTTTTTGGTGCAGAGATGCATCTAAATGTCTAAAAGACTGGAATAGGACACCACCATGCTACAGAGAGTAAAAGAGAAGCCCACATGTACTATATGACTAACATATTTACGTTGAGGAGGAAATATATTATGGATTATATTAGGTTTGAGTTTGGTTCATAGCTTTGTTCACCATCTGATTAGGTCCCGAAAAAGATGAAGGCTGTGGGAAAACCTCTTTTAATTAAATCTTAATGATGATCAGGGTAAAACTCCCATTGAGGACACTTGGAAACCAAATAGGTCCCTGCAAAAAATAAAAATAAAAGTAATAAAAAAAACAATCTTTTTTTTTTCATTTTTAACACGTAAGTCTTTCTTCTGCTTCAGGTCTAAACAGAACTATAAAGATTTTTTTTTTCTTACATATTTCTGTCACAATAGCAACTCCTACTTTATCAAGAAAAAATTGCTAAATATAATTTATGGAGTGCAGAGTTGAATGCTTAGGTTGTTTGCAGAAAAAATACACAACAACATGGTAGAGGAGTGCAGTTCTGCTGCCAACTAGTGGTTGAATATGTAATTTCATGAGAGATAAAAAAAATTGCAGATGGAAAAGTCACATGTATAAACTTATGTGATGGTTTACTTAAAGTATTTCAAACATTTGAATTGCCATAAGTGGGTACCTCTTAGGACAGAAGCCCTGGCATCTGAGATTGTTATAATATCTTTACTGATTAATGTGTTCTTTGATGTTTTTGTAAATCTGATGAAGTTGCCTGAACCTCACTTTGTTCCATGAAAAGATGTTAGCAAATTGTTCTGGTCTGAGCAGGAAACCATTTGAAGAAGACAGGCAACGTCCGACAAATCCATTTCAGCTTATGGTTTAACCCATCGTTATATATTATAGTAAACTAATTTCTACCAATGACATTCCGATTTATACCCATGCTGGCCGTGAACAAGAAGCTGACAGTCACTGAGCAGAAACCAGCCTTTGGGAGCCATCTTTAGCAGGGGATGTACACAAATTCAGACCAGCTGTTTTAAATTATATTACAAAGCCAAAAATATGTACATATTCATTTCCATTGAACGTAATGAGAAAAATCGCTGATGTAGCAACACATGTGGTCTTCTAAAACAAACAAATTATTTGCAATCCTCCTCAACATTTTAGATCCTCCTCAGCACTGCAGCGAATTGTAGATTATTAACATGAATATGTTATAATGTCTATAAAGTGCATTAGAATTGATCTGATTGATGTTAATATTAATCCATAAAAAGTGTTAGAAAGTGCTTTTTACACATCCAGCAGTAAGGCTGCCACACTACGTATTTTATTTTGTGCTAAAATAAAGTTATAACATAACACCACCTTATTAGGATTTTTTAAACATAAAGTTTCTATTAGTCTTTTCATCTTAACAGACAAAATTGGAAATAATATCTTGTCTGCCTCCTTGAGACGTTAATTATTTTCTGGAGGCGAACACATTACATCTGACGCAGAGAGACGGCAGAAGCTACTTTCACATTCACAACTGGGACGGGCCTGATGACGAAGCTGTCCTGGGCGCACTGGGGAGGCCCCTGTGTGGAACTGGGGCCGTTTGCTAGTAGAAAATCTGCATAAACAAACCCCACTGATCCTATGCGGCTTCTTAGAAGCTTAAAATAGTCCTTCGGCTCCAACATGATGCACACGATGCAGTTTTTGAAATAAAAGGCAATTGCGCTTTCCAGATGGAATGATAACGTATCTAGACGGTTTAATTCACATCGTTTCCGTCGACTTTACTCACCCCGGATTCTTGGACTTGAGCCAGTTGAGCAAGGCGTCCTTGTTGAAGGCAGCGGTGGCCGCGCTGTTGCTGTTGTTCCTCTGGATGTTGGCGATCGTGTCGGAGCTCTTCACGATCTCGATGAGCCCCATTTTGTTCCCGGTGGACAGGCAGCCGTACGGGATCATCCTGACAGCGCGGGGGCGGGATCAGCAGGATTTAGTTTAAAACGAGCTCTTCTCGTTTTCAAAGGATCAAGCAGGACAAGAAAAGCGGATCCCACCTGAGATCCAGGCCTTCTTTCTTCCACAGGTTCTCCATGAGCCGGATCATCTGCAGGGTTAGCATGTCCTGCCGGAGATCTGAAAAAAACAACAAAAAACAAAAACAAAGCAAGAAAATAAGAGAAAAAAATGTAGAAAAAAAAAAAACGTATTGTAAAATTTATAACCGAGTCAAAAAGTATTCATGCCCCTTCAACTGCGACACATTTTGCCATATTTCAAATAAATACGTCAATGTATTTATTTTTTATATAGACATAATTATAAAGAATTCATGAACACACACTTTAAACATTTTTACAAATAATTTAAAAAACCCCAGATGTGGCCTGCATTTGTATTTAACCCCCTTCATTCTGCTACCCCTAAATAAATTGAAAGGACAAAATATTTTAAGTAGCATTATTGGTAAATATAGTCTGTAATTCAAGTTCAGCATGATCAGAACCGTTTGCTTTGCGTTTATATTTAGCAGCTCTGAGTCAATACTTTGTCTAACCACTATCCGTGCAAAGAAGTTATTTAGGATTCTAGTTTCATTCATATTAAGGATACAAAAAAAATCACTTCCTCTTTGCAAAAAAACCCAGTCAAACTGGATGGAGAAACACTTTGCAATATTAATGTTTTGCCTCGACTTTTGGAGTCTCAAACAGATTTACTTCCTCCCACAAACTCTGACCCGCTTCCTTGATCCCGCTGAAGACAACTTCCCTGCAGCATGATGCTGCTGCTACCACACGTTACCACGACATCTTTTGCGATGTTAATTGAGCTCCGCGCGTTATATTTTCCAGGTTACAAGCTGGGAGATAATGCCTTTCAAATCCAGAAAGGCGTCATCTCCTTTGTAAAAGCATCTTTCATTTACAGTTTAGAGTCTAACTTTTTCATTTTCACCTTTTGTTCATTTAAAATCACAGTTACCTTCTAAGTTAACAAAGGTCAAGTGTTTATGTGCAAGGGGGCGTTTTAGGATCATCTCATTTCTCACCGTCCCCATTTTTGAAGATGATGCCGACCATGTCTGCTTGTTCCAGAGGGTTCTTGTACATCAGCCAGAGCGGCTTCATCTTTGAATCCATAAATCTGCACTTGTCAGCGCTGTGAAAATAAACATAATAAAAATCATGCCACCTTTTAAATATGTCTCAGAGTTCACAAAAATACTTTTTGTTTTCTTATATTTCCCCTAAATTAATATCTAAAAATACCTTTTAAAATATGCATTTATACTGATAATTATTTATTTTAAGCAACTATTCATAAAACAAAACTTGTAGGGTTTTAGAGAGAGTAAATAAAGATGGAACCATTTCTTATGGTGAATTAACCTTAAGACTTTGGTAATTATTTTTCAGAGGGCATAAACCGCTGTGCGTGTGTGTGTGTAATGCTGACCAGATTTCAAACAGGATGACACTGGGGTTGAGCGGCGACAGCAGGTCCGACAGCGCCTCCAGATACGACTCCTGCCTGATGCACAGCTTCAGGTCGTCCACCGTCATTTTCTGGGAGCCCGTCTTGACGATGTCGCTCAGGGCCTTCATTTTACCCAGAGCCTCGTTCTGGAGGGGGGTGGGGGGGCGGGCGCAGGTTGAGTTTTAGAACAGCAGATATGTTCACTGTGGGAGTCAAATGTCTGAACGAGCGGCGTGTTACCTGTTTGGATAAAAGCTTGATATGGTGGATGTTTCCCCTGCAGTAAGCCTCCAGAATCAAGCCAAAACGTAAACTCACTGATGCCACGTGAATCTCCGATCTACAGTAAACAACAAAAAATGTCAAGAAAAAAAATGTATCTTGTGTCTTTTTGTTTTTTAAATACTATTATGAGATCAGACTATGTCTTACTTAAGATGCCAAAACAGAAAGTGTCCTATCCTCCTGTTGGTCAGCGCCCTCTCCAGCAGGAAGGTGGTGAGGTCGCAGTCCAGGTAGGACTCGTACTTCAGGACCTGGACCAGCTGGATCAAGTACTGCAGCAGCTCATCGTCACTGTGGAAGAAAAAAAAACTTTTTTTTTTTAATCACTGCTGATATTCAAAAACAGAAATACTCATGGCTGTTTTCTGCGAGTGGATGTACCTGAGCTTCTTGAGGCATCTGATGGTGAAGTACCGGACTGCTGGATCAGGAAAGCTGTAGTCCAACAGCTCCAAGGCTTGGATGGCAGGGAGTTCAGGCCAGCTTTTCAGTAAACTCACCATCTAACAAGCACAAGAAGACAATTTTTTACTTTAATTACTGATGAGGCTGCCATTTCTGTAAGCTAGCTCCGCTGAACCCCTCCACTGACTGAGGTATAAATAACAAATCTTTTTAATGCCATATCCAAAGTATGATCAAAGCCTTGGTGTTGGGGTGCATTTGAACTCATTGATGACACTGTCAAGTAATATCAGGGTTTCCCCCAGTGTATTATAAGCCTGGTGGGTGACCAGGCTTTACTTTTGCCCCCACCAGGCTAAGCATTGCTTTTTATTTTTTTTAAGGCTTTTTAAAATGTTTGTATTTTTTAAGACTTTTACAGTTGGTGTTCAGGTGTTAATTTTCCAATCTTTCGATAGCATATAATTATTAAGTGATATTTTCAAATTTTCTGTCAACTTTAAACATTTTTTTAACCCCAAAACACGACGGGTCACTGGATGAATAACTGGGGAAACATTGAATATCATACGTTCAAAATATTTGAATATTTTATTTTTTGCTGCTCATGTTAAAACTACTGGAACTGTGAAAAACAAGCCTGGACGAGGATCCAAGTTTATTTCTTCGCCACGTGCTCTGGGCTTATAAGGCCTACAAGGCTATAAAAAGTGTTCAAACTGTTCAGGTAAAACCACAAAAAGTATGGCAGACTGTAAAATGTGTACTTTTGAGCATCAAACGCAAAATGAAACATAAAAAATATCTAATTTCTCTTAGTACTCTTCAAAATGGGAAAGACGAGAGAACATGTAACTTCAAGTAAGAGAGTATGGAGTCTGGATAAGACCCTCACAAGTTGAAAGTAAAATAAAATAAACAACCCATTTAAACTAATGTAGGGTTTGTAATATGTATAAGCTGCACATGAGTTGAGTCAAAAAACAAACAAACAAAAAAAATCTGACTGTCTCCACACCTGAACTACATCCTCACGCTTATTCCACTTAGTGATGAGAAGCAGCTTGGACAGGCACTCGGGGAAATAGTCGCGGACCTCGATTCGGAGCTTCCACAGGAGCTCTTTCTCATCCTCAAAAAACTCGGTGTAGTTTTTGTTGTCCATGATTTCTTTTAGTTTCAAGTACTACAAAAAGACAAAGAAGCAGCACACAAATCACTCAGCTTCGTTTCATTTTACTTTGACAGCGTTCAGGTTTTAGAAACGTCTCAGGGTTTTATTGTTTTACCTCGTCTTTGGAGGGAAAATCAGTGTTGCCGTTCATTTCTGGATCGATAGTCTGAAATGGGTTGGAGGCAGAAAATTAATATTTCTTTCATTACTGCAATAGTGCACAGTTACAGAGAATATTTATGAAAAATTCATCCTTTCCGAACAATCAAATCCAACCAAACAATATGTCGTCTTTAAAAATATGTACGTATTGTTCTTTTCTCAATATTGTGCTTAATATAGAGTTAAATATCTATACTTTGTGTCTGCACACCTTGAAAACTTGAAGTCAAATTAATTGCTTGTGCAAACAATGTGAGCCAAAATCGCTGATTGTGATTCGTTATTTTGAGTACATTTATTTAGTACAAAAAAAAAATTGCTTCTTGAGAAATAATTAATTCAAACTTCAGAGAAGTTCAGTGGATCTGGTAACTTTGAAGTTGCTATACAGTACTTCCTGTTTTTAGGGGGTGTAAACATGATGTGACATCTTGGAATAATAATAATAATAATAATAATAATAATAATAAGGCTGCCCATATACATTTAGGATAAAACTACCTTCTCAAGGGGCGGATAGTAGAGCGGATGAGGCCGGATGTTAGGGAAGCGAATGAGGAGCCCGGCGGCGCTGTCTACGTTGGGGTTCTTCTGGACCGTCCCCATCGGGTTCAGCAGGTCACTTTTGTCATCTGTGGTGAACAAAATTGTGCATTAAAACATTCTGCGTTGGAGGTAAACATCGTTATGAGAAAAATGTTATCTGCGAATAACCCTGTAAGCTTTTACTGCGCGTTTAGTCTGAACATAAAAACAGCATATAAACAAGTGGAAAAACAAGAAGCGACTGCGTTTTAAAAACCACTGAATCTAACGAGCAGCTGGTCTGCCAACAACTGACAACACACACGTTGGGTTTATTTTGCATCACTCCCCACTGTGGGCATTTCTGATGGCATCATAGGGGTCGGCGAAAGATGCTGTGATCATGTCAAGTGTTTTTAGAGATAGGGAAATGTAAGACAGGAACAGGAAGTACCAGGTACAGATGGCCACATGGATAGGAGGAAATCCCCGGTCTTCAGCTGGTCCTTGTAGTCGAACACCATGGTGTTTACCCAGGCAATCGGACAATCCTGGAGAAACGCAGCGGTGGTTAGGTTTCAACGATAAACAAGTAGTCACAGCATACAAGAAGAAATATAGCGAACTACCTAAAAAAAAAAAAAAACCTTTTTACTCATTCAAACTTTTGTCAAATAATTCTGTTTTTTGACAGAACATCCTGATCTGATGGTGAATATGTGCCTATCTAGTGCGCTTGAGCTCATGCACAATTGGGTCTTGGATTAATAGCTTTCTCTCATAGCATTGCCTTTATTTTGGTCAGGTTGTGCTAATTACACTTTATGGATACAAAACCTGTGCGGCTTTAGCAAAAAACATTCTCTGGTTGTCATTTCTGTCGTGATGGATAAAAGGAACTAAGCTCCCAGCAGGGCTTAGAAATAACAACTTTCGTTACTTCATCATTTCTCCAAACAGCGCAAATATATCCGAGTCGAGATGCGCGCAGATAAAGACGGAGGCACAAACAAGTCGAGCTAAAATAGCCCCACTTCCGCCTGCCGTCTGGCTGCGAGACTTCTCTTCTGGACATCAGAAAAGAGAAGTGGCTAAGAAAGGAGAAGTGGCTCTGATACCCTGGAAACACACCTGGGCAACTTATTCAGGGAGGCGCAGCCAGACATGCTGCCAGCAGCTGCTGCTGCAGCGCTGTCATAACAAAAGATGCTCAGACCACAGCTGCAGAAAAAAAGGGGAATTTGTTGTTCACCGAGTGGGTGTGGGGAAGCTTCTTTACCTTTCACGCTGGTTTCACAGTTTAGTGCTGAAAACACCAGCTTGACAATGGACAGAGGAGAGAATCGTTCAGTTTGTTAGAACTGGTTAGTCGCAGGGTGACTGGTTCGTGAAATAAGAAGGCATAGGTTTCTGTTCAGTTTTGTTTCATTGCACTGATGTTGTTGACGACTAGTTTCAGAAAGTGTGCTACATCTTCAAATAAACACCTCAGTTTGTCCTTAAACAAATGAGACGGTACCGTGGTGCTCTGAATGTGAGGGGATTTGAAATCATCCAAGTTTACATTCTGATTCTCCGAGTCATTTTTTTTTTTTACATTGAATGTTTTGAGATTTGTAGAGACAGTGAGAGAATCATGTCCCTTTCAAATGATAAATATTAGGTCAATTTTTATACCTATACCTTTTATACCTTAATCTAAATTTTATCAAAGTGTTTTTCATGTTTCTATTTTTTTTTTACATAATCTTGATGAAAAGCGGCGCATAACTTTGTCTCAATCATTTCTGGTCTTTAAATTCAATTTGCAACCATAAACTTTGCAGGTATTTTCTTTAGACTCTTCAGATCATTATGTTTGTAATTTGTACTAAGGGAATGAAATATTAGCAATTCCTTTCCATGCATTTCACCTAATCCTCAACACAGTAGTGGAATCCGTGGAAAAACGTAAAAATCAATGTCCCACACACACTCTCCATCCAACCCGACTGGGTTGGACAATTTTGCAAAGTAAAATGGCCCAAAATACAAATACAATCTAGACTTTTCACATTTTTATTGGTTAAGATTTTTACCAGATCATTTTCCTTTTGCTTCCCTACTTTATGTTGGTCTGTCACATAAAATACCAATAAAAGACAATGAGGTTTGTGGTTGTAATGCGACAAAATGTGGCAACATTTCAATGGGTTTAAAGAGTTAAGCAAGGCTGTTGTGTGTTATTTGATGTTCTTGCTGTTTGTGGACATAAAGGAGTGTGCTGGGAAGGTTTCCCTTGACTCAAATATGAAATAATTAGATTAGATTAAAATGACTGCATCCAAATTACAAACAGTTAAACTGTGACATAAGTCAAAACCTTTCTGACTCAAATGACTCAGAAATCAGAATCGGCCAGTAACTCGCATCTTGATTTGAGTCTAACGTTTGCAACAACAACACACCAAAAAAAAGGGTTCCACAGTGGGAACGATTTGCTTGGTGCTCCTGTAGGCCGTCGCAGCGTAAGCTCCAATGCCTAGCAATGAATAAAAAGTCCAGCTTTGAGTGTGTGGGTGTCAACTGTGAGTATGTATTTAGAATTCCTTCCTTCCTTGGACTAATGTGCAGATAAAAGAGCAAAACCGGATGAGACGCTAACCACAGCCTTGCCACTGAACACACTTGCACAACCAGTAGAACACACCCACAGATCGCACACAGACAATACACACCAAAACACAAGCAGCAGAGCGTTTGCACCTGCCAGCTCATTTACACCCGTCAGCCTGAGCTGCTAAATCCCAAAACCCCGACGGGCCGCTCACCGCTTTCTTGTTCTTCTTCTTCGTGCCGCGGGGTTTCTTGGTCTTCTCGATGACGGCGTAGAGCGCGAAGCACAGGCGGCTCATGCGCGGCAGGTCGGACACGTTTATGTCGAACTCCAGCCTCTGGTCCCACAGCGGCTCGGAGCACACCGTGACCTCCGAGCTCGTCATCATCTTGCACAGGAGCTCGCTGCCGTGGAAGAGGCCGGCCTGCACCACGAGCTGCATTGGAGCAAAACACGCAAACACACATTTACACATTTGTGGGGGCGATTAGAACAAGGCCGCCAGCTGCGGTTTGGATGCTGCAGCGCTTAGCTGTTTGCGTGAGGATGATTGTTTTTGGAAGATTCATAGAATTGGCGATAGATGATTCAGAGCTTCCTGTGTCATTCGAGTTATGAGTCAAAGGGTCGACGCTTCTCAATGTAAACAGGTTGCTGTGACTCTCAGGGTTGGTCCAGGAAGCATGACAAAGAGCGCAGAGTTACAATTGAACACCGCGCAAACAAAATGTTCATCCTAAATTAGGAAAAATCTTAATCTATATTTCGTAATGGTTAAAGTCTCTGAATGCCAGTGGCTGGATGGACCCAAAGGAAGACAACATGGCGACTTTGGCGTGAGTCACGAAGTTCACACTCTTGACAATAAACGCCTAGGTAGTTAAGCACTTTGTCATTGAGAGGAAACACAAAACACAAACGAAGGAGGAGGATATTTTTTGCAGATCAGGCCGACATGCGAAGGGTAACAAGACGTGTGCAACGAACAGCCATAAAAAGAAGCGCATCTGAGAGCAAGAGAAGGGGAAAGAGCACGAAGCCCGCCTTTTTTCTTAGAATTTAGGCCTCAGAGTGAGACATAAAAAGCCAGATAGGCCCTCCCCACTTCCTGTTTTGAAGTTTTAACCAACCGACTTGATGAATTATGGGAAACGTGCGGTTTGGACATGTGACCCACCTCTCTTCTCTT
>NW_015112962.1:279584-291452 GCF_001443285.1 Poecilia latipinna | reverse complement strand
CGGCCTGCCCCTCTCTCCTCCCCCCCCCCCCCCCCCCATCGGCCTGCCCCTCTCTCTTCCCCTCCCCCCCCCCCTTCTGTCATTTGCATGTCAACCTGACAGTTCCTACAACTGAAGTTGAGATATTGGTAAACAAGCGAATGCCACATTTCATTGAGCAGCAAAGTGAGAGAAAACCTCCACGAAACCACACTGACCTTCATTCCCTCGTCTGCATTGACTTTGCTCCCCTGAACGAGGTGAATGTAGAAGGGCTCATTTATGGACCAGAGGGAGGAGGTGTTCTGCTGCAGGAGAGAGAGAAAGGAGGAAAAAGAGGAGGAAAGATTATTCTCTCCCTCTCTCTTTTTTTTTTTTTTCCTTTTTACCTAAAAAATAAATTTGCATTCTCTGCCTTAAGTGTAATCTAAGTGGTGAAGCTCTTGGCGCAGTTTCCTGTTTGGCAACACGTTCAAAGTGCACAACAAACTTACTCTTTCAAAAGTATGCAAACAAAACGCCACTGCAGCTTTAAGCTGTCAAAAAAAAGAGAGAGAACAAAAAGCTCTCTACAAACGGTAGCCTAATTTAATTTCTTCTGGTTTGAATAACGGATTCCTTTATATTTAATTACAGCAAGTGAAAGTAAGCTATCTACGTCATTTGCTAAGGTGAAAGGCTTCTAAAACTGTGTTGCATGTACCTCTGGATGGCTTTAGAGACGGTGATTTGAGTGCAAGACTAAAACTCACATTGGACTTGAATTACAAAAATAAAAACCTTCAGACTTGACCTAGACTCGTGTCCTGAAGACGTGAGACTTGACTCTGACTCCTAGTTTAAGATTCAAATATTATTTACATGTATAAAGAAAAAAAAAGGAAGGAACTAAGTCAGCTATAGATCCCTCTGATAGGTGGTGCACAGCGGCATATGTTTTACTCTGAAAGAATGCGCTTGATTATTAGTCAGTGGCTAGGCCTGTCACGATAAGAAATTTTGCAGGACGATAAATTGTTCCAGAAGTTATCGCGATAAGCGATAATGTTGTTGTTTTGAGACCATTTGTGAGTAATAAAAAGTTAATGGCAAAAATAATAATGCAAGAACACATTCTCAAAGGTCAGTAAACTTTAAATTATAACACAAAATAAAGAAACAAAACAGCAAGTAAAATGAATTTTGTAAACAAAATTATTCTTCATAAAAATGGCTAGTTGAGACCGAAGCACCAAACTGAAGGCTTTTATCATCCAGTTTTTGGTAGAAACAGAGAGAGAAAAAAAGAGGTAAACGATAAATCATACCAATAGAAATTATTGAGTTTGTTTGAACTTATCATGCGATTAATTGATCTGTTGATTATTGTGACAGGCCTATCAGTGGCATGTGTGAATTATGGGAAGTTAACGGCTCATAACAGTCATAATGACGACCACATGAGTGGTTCTCCAAAGGAGTGACTTTGGATGATTTCATAACAAAATACACTTAAACGTAACATCCTACCTTATCTCCTTTCTGTCTGACATCATCAAACTAAAAACACTTCCAGTTCATTCAGATGTTCAAAACTTATTTAATTTCCACACTGGAACTCAAAATTTGACTCAAAAGAGGGAATATATATATATTCCATATTACATTTGATAAAATGTTCAATATAATATGAAGAAGACTTCAGCAGATTAAAGTCAATGATAAATTGACAAAGCACGACTGTTAATAAGTATTCAAAATTGAAAGATAATTAATGTTAATTATCACAGTGTAATAATTAGAGTCCTTAAACTATGATGAAAGTAGGGTTAAAGAATTGATGACTCTGACTTTGGACAAAAAAAACTTAATCAGAAAAAAATGGCTTCTGAACATCTCTGATACAAACACACAAGCTAACACATTTCTCTGCTTTTTCCACTTTCACACCCGTTTCCTAAATGAATCAGTTCAGTGTGCGCAACAGACTTACTGAGACATGTTGACAGAAATCAAACAGCCTAAACTGTTTACTGCAACTGTCACTAAGAATTACGTGCAAGGCAGCCATGTTGGATTTTGGGGCAAGGTTGGTGCAAAACCTTGAAAGGATTACGACGTGCTGTTCATTCCTACCAAGTTCAAACAACCTCCGAGTAGCCTTTTAATCAGTGAATAAAATTGTTAAAATGTTGGCATTTTTTTTATCTGTTCCTTAAATTTTAGTGAAAGTAAACATCCATTTTTATTCAATAACTTAAAACAAGCTTGGAAAGTCTAAGCCCTGCTCAACCTGTGGATATCTTTGTATTTATTGAGACAGCTCCGTCTGATCCGTGTCATTTTGCACTGCAGTTGTAAGCATGCTAAAGTTCACAGGCTGGTGGAGGATTAACTGGAAACAGAGAGCGCTGCTGGGTTAATGGGCGACGACTCCTTACCTTCTTCAGGGGCAGAGGAGGCGGTCTGGACAGGGAGCGGGTCTTGTACATCTGGCTGCACACTCTGCCCTGATCCTCCTGGTATTTGCTGATGGTGGAGTGGTGCACCATGGTAAGCTGGGGGTTCTGACCATTCCTCATACAGAAGAAAATGTACTGGGGAGAAAACAAAAGAGGACTTTTTTTTATTTTCTCTTTTTGTTTACCGGTAGAGCAATCAGTCAGCTCAGCAGCCACAGATATTTCCCAGCGTCCTGATGGCACTGGTTAAACTCCTGAAGGCTGTTCATTTGCTGTAAGTTAATGCAGTGAAAATCTCATTATGTCTGGATGGAAGCAGTTCCTCTCTGCAGCACTGCCGGACAGATATGAGTCACTCCATCAGGTAGCCGGGGTTTCAAAATCAACAGGGGAGCCTCCTGCCACCAAAAGTCTCGACTCAACCCGCCTCTGATGCGACAGCCGCCCCGGCTTTACGTCGGACCACCAGCACGGGTCCAGACTAACGTACAGACGTGTGAATAAACACGCTTTCAGCTGCTGCAGTTTTTCCTTAAGCCCAAACTGCAGACCTGAAATGAAACCAACTGATTATGAAGATTTTCACTTCTTGTCACAACTGTCCGCATAAGTGTGTTATATGTTATTTTACTTTTTTTAAGCCACACAGCTTAAAATTAGCTACAAACGTGTACATTTGCTTTGAATTCCTGTAGAAGAAGGCCTGTTGGAGGAATTACTGTGACATCTGTGCTAAGCGCCTCTCTGCAGCAGGTCCAGAAGGCTCGAGAGCGTAGGAACAAATGCAGCAAACTATAAAAATATCTGATTCGGTCTGAATGAAACCACATTTTGGGAAACGTTGCTTCAGAAAGATAAAACTCAACAATATTTGAGCCCAGAACAAAACTGATTTCTTCATTTGGACACCTAGTGTGAAGAATACTGGCAGTAACTTTCACCGTTACATGAAAGTGAGAAAAATTTATCTTTAAAATATCTATACTATTTTGGATATTTATTTACATACCATACAGCATTCATAGTTTAACAAACACTTAATTTTTCAACACATTTCTGCAGAGCAAAAATGTTTTGTTCCCGTCACTTTAAGGGACCCCTTCACCAAAAAGCAGTCCGCTCTAATTGACCTGTGGATTTATTGATAAAAGGTTTATTGAAAAAAGAATAAATAGCAAACAAACAAAAAAATCTGCTATTTATTTGTTGTCAGAAAAGCCATCATACACCAAAATTAAAGACTAAAGGAAACTAAAGATTAGCCAGAAGTTGAAATTAATGAATTCTCTGTTCATTGCTTGGTCAGACACTTAATGATACATTTCCCCCCTAATTATTGAATATCTTCTAAATAAAAAAGCAGATCCAGGTTATAAACCATAAATTGACTACATGGACTCTGATGCACTTTTTTAAGTTCAATAAAATAAGGTAAAGGTCAAGAACACGTGTAAAATTTTCCAGGATGATAAATTGTCCCAGAAGTTATCGCGATAAACGATAATATTGTTGCTTTGAGACCATTTTCAAGGAATATATAATGGCAATGGCATAATAATGCAAGAACACCTTCTCAAAGATCGATAAACTTTAAATTCTAATGAAGATTTAACTCTGGAACTGGAAGACATTTTNAATATCCACAATAAATAATCAAAACAACAAATAAAATGATTTATGAAGTCTCTGTAAACAATCCTTCAAAAAAAGAGGCTAGTTGAACCCAAAGCACCAGACTGGAGAGTTTTGACATCCAGTTTTTGGTAGAAAGAGAGAAAGAAACGAGAAAAATGGAAAATTACTGAGTTTGTTCTAACTTACCATGCGATTAAATTTACTGCTTATTGTGACAGGCCTGGTGCCTTCCCCAATGAGCCACTGACATGTGGCCGCAGATTGAAGCTGATATAAGTCTCACAACTTTCTGATCACCCTTCAAGGACACCCTGTGAATTATCCTGAAATTCTCAGGATAATTTTGAATACTTTTTTCCCCCCAAAGTATTCAAAACTCCTAGCTCTAACTTGCAGCATGTTTTTGCTCATTTTTGTTTTTTTTAGTCCCCAGGAAAAAAAAAAAAAAAAGATAAAATCAGTTGCAATGCACAAAAACAAATCTACAAGCCGACACAGGGAGGTGGGTTTTCTGAAATGCTTGGGATTACAAGAAAGCAGGAAAAAACAAACCCCATGATGGAAAACACCACCTGTTGTCTGTGCTTGGCAGGTCAGGTGTGAATTATATGGCATCAGTTTTGGACACTGAATAGTATCACATAAAATTTGGAGAATATTTTCCAGTTAAGGAGAGGGAGCTGCAGGAGCTGCAGCAGCAGTGGAGTGGGTGGTGTTTCATCCTCATTCAGCTATCCGACTGCAGCACCATTTAGAAATCAACACGGTATTGCAGCGTTGATAAAAATCGCCTCTCTCTTACTGGTAAATTCTCAAGTGAAAGCTGATTAATGGAAAACGATAGCTGAAAAATCTAAAAATAGCTCCTTAAGATAATGTAGTTCCTTGCAAAAATGATAGCGGAAAGCTTTGAGAAGTTGAAACGAAGCTTCAGCCAAGCTGAGCAAACGTCAGAGGATGGTCTTTAAGTATTAAAAGCATTGTTAAGAAACATAACCTGGGGTTTTGTGACATGAAACAGAAAAGGACGAGATCGGGGAGACAGACGACGTAATGTTTGGTCCAGGTGATAAAAAGCGTGAACAGTTATGACTGCTAAGGCTTAAAACTAGAGACAAACCAATCGAGGTGTGTTTTCTTGATCAATACCAATTATAGGTTTTATTTTGAGGACTGACCTATTAAATCAGATCTTTTTTCTAAGGATTATAAAACAGAAAAGAGAAAACAATGTGCAGCAGCTTTTAGCAGAAGCATTAGTTTTGAATTTAGCAGAAAATCAAAATATGGAGTATCAAGTATTTATCAACAACAGTATTTATTTTGTTTAATTTTAAATGAAACAGCTCAATATAGCAGTACATGCTGTTAATTTGTGTGTTTATAGATTAAAAACAGTGAGTGTTTTTAGTTTTCTATACATTTAATGAACAGAAAACAGAAAGTGGCAATGAGAAAAAAATAAATAAATAAAAAGTCCAATTCCCACCGGTGGCCGATCGATTGGTGCATCTCTACTCAAGCCCTCACGTTATATAAACACAAACCGAAACACGAAGTAAAAATGACTTTTATGACTTTTATCAGCGTGCAGTCGTACGTCTGACTGCGCGCTCAAGGTCGAGGCCGACTTCTCTTTACAGAGCTGGAACATTTTGAAAACAAAGTGGTGTTTTGATTCAGTTTAGATTTCTTTCTGCGAAAGCCTTGGTGCAAAAAAAAACAAACAAAAAACTTTAAGTTCAGTCTGAAAAAAATAAATAAATAAAATTGATTCACGTGTGAGATAAAAATCCACATTTTCAGACTAAACTAAAGCCATCGTGTTTTACTCTCGTCTCTGGAAAGCTTAAAGGGACCGATCATGACATCAGCACTTTTGCAACTTTCAATTCGTCATAAACTACGCGTTTATGTAGATTCATATGTGAATGTGTTGGGTTTGGATGCAGTTTTAGCTCGACACTGAATGTAAGCAACATTGGCCAGGGGTGTTTTTCCTCACCTTGAACTGGCACAGCGGGTGTTGCCCGTAGATGAACTCCCATCTCCCGTTGACCTGCAGGGTGTAGTCCTCGGGTTCCTGTCGAACCGAGCGGAAGACGGTGGCCTTCTTTTTCAGAGCGCTCTTCATCAGAGCCACAGGCAGATCCTGGGAGTCCTGCTGCAGCATGAAGCTTTCCTGCAAGAGCCAAACGTAAAAAAAAAAAGAAAAAAAAAAAAGACAAATTTTAGGTGGCAACTTTAAAGTAACTAGCCGTCGAGCTTGTTTTTTTTTTTTTTGAGAGATGTTTAGAAGGCTGGATTGATGCAGTAGGTGGGGGATTTCCAAATTTTCTTAATGCTGCTTAAAAAAAAAAAAAAAAAAAAGAAATCAACCCCCACATTAAATCTACTCAAGTCGGAACCGATGTTTTTCCAATCAAAGCGACAGCGCTCTTTGTGAGACCAACAAGCGTTTGCCAAGTTGACTCATAACCCAGTAAAACAGCAGGACGACTCACATCGCTCGACTCAAACTTGATGTTGACGAAGAGCTTTTTGCCGTGCTTTGATTTGGAGCTCCCGCCGGTCGCCGGGGAGCTGCACGGCTCAAGCTCGCACGGGAAGCTGTACTCCATCCACCGTTGCCACGGCAAATTCTGCCGCTCCAGGGACTTCTCCTCGCAAAACGTCCGCATCTTGGTCCGGAACTCGTCCACCTCGTGATTCTTTTGGGCTTCGAACTCGTGCAGACCTGGCGTTTTGCAAAGGAAACCGCTTTAGACGTGCGATGTCGCAAACACAACAACAAATCTCTCTGGCGGAAATCAAGCTTTGCTTTTTCGCAAAAGTGATGAAAAAAATAAACAATGGAAAAGACCCTGCTTGAGGGAGATGCATGAATGATCACTTTTTTTCCCCCCCATTTTTATTAATTCATTAGATTGTTTTCTGTGTTGTGAATTTGCAGCTGTTGAGTCCTTTCCCTTTTTTTATATATCTTATCAAGAGCAACTAATGCTAAATTCCTGCTTTATGCAAGAAATTTGTTAATTTTCTTTGGGGGAAAAAAAAAGCTGAACAAATTCTGCTAACCACTGCTTTAGCTTATTCATACATGTCTGATAAAGCACTTTCTGAGGTTCTTATTTCCCCTATTTGACAAAGTAACAAGCAGAAGAGAACGATAATTTTGTTTTTCTTCCCAAATGCATCTTATGTGTGCAACATCCAAGGCTATAAAGGGACAGATGAACAATAAAAGGAACATGATCACATACAGAGATTGTAGAGAACTTTCTGTGCCACCATGTTAACGTGATTCAAACATTCAGAAGAGATAATAAATAGACAAGATCTGCAACTTTTGAAGCAGCCATATTGGATACTGCTCTGCAACTTTCCAGAGATTCAAATCTTTCAGTGTCTAGCAATTCGATTACAGTTTTCATGGTCACTTCGGAAATTATTTTTTGATTCAGAAGCCTTTTTTTTTTTTTTTTTTTTTTTTTACATTTATTTAAAGAAATTCTCTACTGTGCCACACAGTATCAAATCCCATCAGTTTATATTTGAACAAACATAGATTTGCGCATAAAATTCTGTGAGCGTTAGCTAAGCTTAGCTGGCTTTTTCTTAAATAAAAGAAAAATGTTAAAAACAATTAAGTGGACTAAAAATCGATTTTCGAGCATTTTTGAATCCATTCAGAATTCCCAGGACTAGGAATTGCGACTCTCTACAGGTTCTCTACGACCTTCGGCGTTCCCACTCAGACTTCAGAGGATTTTCTTGCTCCTTTTCAAACCGGAAACTCAGAAAATCTGACTTCCAGGTTGCAAAGAAAATGCACCATTGTATTAAATGACTGGAGTTTTCCAGTTCAGGTAATACATTGACCTCTCATAACCTCAGAGCAGGTCGTGCCAGTGGCAAAGTGGCTCCAAAAGAACCATGGCGGCCTGTGGGAGACGGACGCAGCTCAGCTCACCTTTGCCGATGAGCAGGCTGATCTGGGCGTTGGTGAGCTTCTCGCTGCGGTCCCCCTCCCTCGCCACCAGCCTCAAAACACACATGAAAGGCCGCACGTCGCTGATCCTCCTCGACTCTTCCTCCAGCTCCTCCCGCTCTGCCGTCTGGTTGATGCAGGTGAAGACGTACAGGTCTGGATCACCCAGTCCAAAGAACAGGGGCTCGCGACTGGCATTTTTCCAAACCATCTGACAAACGTGGAAATAAAACACAAACAAAACTCAAACAAAACTCAGAGCTCTCTGTTGCAGAAACCAGTACAGAAACACTTGGGGAAATCTGCTGATCACATCCGAGAGCTATTCCAATAAAATAACTCTGGATGACCGGGAAGGGATTTCGTCTTTAAATAATCTTCCCCGAGGCCTCAGAGAGAGAATCATTACCCAACGCGGCTGAATGAAGCAGCATGAAGTGGCAGAACTGTTGGCACTCTCACACTTCGCAGCAGATCTGGTCGTGTTCGCTCTGGGAAGCATTTCTGCAGCTCCCTCTCGAATCGCTGGATGAGAACCAGCGAGCGTTGCTAGAGCCGCGGCTTATTCATTTATTTTTTATTAGTTTAATGTTTGAACCACATCTTAAGCCAGCCAATTACTTTAAACGGACGCATTGTGAGTGACAACAAGCAGCTATAGTTGCTTCTGTGCGGTCATCTGAGCCACAGAGCATATCTGCAGTCAATCGATTAAAGCCCACTAACGATACAGGGGAATCTTATGATCCATGAACAATGTGGGATATAACAAAGCAAAAAAAAAAAAAAGAAAAACAGAAAACACAAATATTAAACCAAGAGAAGGTCAACCGAAGTGAGGAGACGTACTTTCTTGATGTTTCTGATGGTGTCGTTTCGAGACACGGGGAATTTCAGGAAGATCCCGGTGGGCAGCAGGAAGTCCATGTAGATCTCCCGGTCTCCGTCCTGCTCCCACTCCTCCTGCGTCCCATACTTCCCCGGGGGCATGGTGATGGCCTCTCATTTACTGTCAGCTCCCCTGCTGCTGGCCGGAAAACACAAGCCAGTCAGAGGAAGTGGCGGCCAAGTTCAACATGATAGGGCCACGATTAGCATATGAGCACTAAGCAAAACCGTCCCAGCTCATCTGATAGAGGAGGAGGGGGGGACGGGGGATGTGTAGTTCAAGTGTAAAGCCAATGAATGACATGGAATATGACAGCAAAGTGGGTCTCTCTGCTTATTCTCATCAGCTTTCTTCCACAGTAACAGATTTCTGGTGACTATCATACATTTTTCTGTGCATGCTGCTCTCAACTGGATGCCACTGGCCTTTTTTTTTTTTTTTTTTTTTTTTTTTTTTTTTTTTTTATAACTGCCTTTCCACAGACAGAAATACTCAAAGGACAAATAAAGTCAGGACAAGCAACACGTAAACTTCAGTTCAACTGAGCATAACCATAAAGTGCAGACAGTTTTGAAAGCTGCTTCTGCTTCCCACAAACCCCCACAGAGCACAGTTTGACGGTTTGCCTTGAACTCAAACTACCATGTTTGATTTTACTAAGAGGAAACGTGCGCCGAGAGCCGCTCTCTGTCTCTCTCCCTCTGTCTCCGCAGAACAGAGCTGGCTTACAACAGAAACGCGTCTCATTTCAATCTATGATTCGGTATTAGAATATTTACTGCGCTGCTGCTGGGAAATATTCAATAAAAAAACGCGAAAGAGGGGGTGGAAAGAGAGAGAGAGAGAGAGAGAGAGAGAGAGAGAGAGAGAAAGCCGATATTGAAACGTTCAGCAACTCGGGTCTAGTTGACGTGATGGCGAAAAGCTTTGCCAACCTGTTGGCGCACATTACTTGCCTGTCAGCGCCACAGCCCGGTCATCTCCTCATGGTCTCACCGCGGCGAACATGGAAGCTGGAGCATCCCGACGAATCTGCCCGCTACTCGGAAATCCACCTGCTCGGGCCGGGCTGTGGGCGTCCTGCGCGGCTCCAGCAGCTCCTGCGAGGCGGCGGCGGCGGCGGTAAAGTGTCTCCCTGCCTCGACGCGACGCGCTGTCATTCATGCGGTGACGCTGTTGCGCTGCTGTGCTGCAGAAACGCCTCCACCTCCTCCACCTCCTCCTCCTCCTCCTCTTCCTCAGAGGTTACTCTGTAAGATAAGCTCCGTTAGTTTAGCATCAGTAAACATGTAGTTAAAGGAAGCTGTAGAACCTGTTTTTTTTTCTTTTCTGAAGCTGATTAAAATACAAGGGACTTCTCTAGAAAGTTTTGTGAACGAGGGCACAACAAATTAGAATGACTAACACTCACATTTTAGTAATTCTATTTGATTTGTTATGAAGAAACCTAAACTGTGGGTCTGATTTTTTACTTTTTATTTTAAAAGATCTTAATCTTCCTTTGGGTTCCTGTCACACACTGGAGCGCTGAGTTAAAGTTGCAGTATGGCACTCCTTTGGAAAAAATATTTAACTTAATTTAATTGAATTTTTAAAATATTTGCTAAAACTGTCACTATGTCTTGACAGTATAATGTGAGACAAATAATTAGTGAAAAACAATCAAACCCCTCTGCTTTCTCCCTGCAGTCCAGCAGCCATTTTCAGAAATTCGATGCTAGAAACAACCAATCAGAGGCAGTAGGAGGGTCTCAGTGTTGTCAATCATCCTCGTCCCACCATGCCTCTTTCTCTCTGCTACATTAGAAAGAAAGAGGGTTCACAGCTGGTTCACCAACATGAACCAGTCTTCATAACTAAACTGCTACAAACACTCAGTCTAGTTACCATAGCTACTGATAATGGCAGGTAAACAGTTTTCCTGGAGAGGTAAGTTGTTTCTCCACCAATGTCATACTTAGCAGCGCATACACGAGATTGATTGGCAGTGCTAAGATACTCCTCTTGGCTCTGATTGGTTATTTTTGACTGGGAGTGGTGCATTTCTGCTGACGCTAATAATAGCACTTGGTGAAGGTGGAGGAGCTCGATTTTTTCACAGATTATCTGTCTTATATTGTGCTGTCACAACATATTTTAACAAATATGAAAAAAAGAGATTTCTTTAAAAGTGCCCAGATTCATACCTGTGTATTTTTTCCATTGATGATTGTCTAAACAAACTGCCTGATCTAAAAGGCATCTGTGCTTAGACTTTAAATTAAATATTTATAAGGTGGACAAAAATATCAATAATACCAGAAAGAATTAACCATAACTCAGACAGCTTTACATGAACCAATGTTATCCTTGTTCCAGATAAGGTGACAACATCAATGTGTGTGTGTCAGGTTTTTTTTTTTGTTTTTTTTTCCGTAAAAACGTCCAACATTCAGCACAAATCTTAATTTCCAGTCAGAACTACTGGACTTCCACTTCTGTGGCTGAGCTGTTCATGAGTCTGAGACACAGACAGAGGACGTAATACTGACAAGAATCTGACAGATGAGGAACAGAGTTGAACCTTTGCTTGCACGTAAAAAGTAGTTAGTTTTCAGAAACGCTAGACCTAAATATTATCCAGCTAGGGTACTAAAGCGCAATTGTCAGGTAAAAAGATACTGGGTGAAAAAGTGATCATGAGTTTGAATCCCGGTCATTCTGATGTTTTTTGGTTGAAATAGGTTTGCATTTCTAATAAACATGTAAAAATGAATTAATACGTGAAAAAAGCAAAGATGTCTAGTGGGCGGTTTTAATATCATTTAAATACAAACTGAGTAAACAGTCTATCAGTGATTCCTGAGAATAGGGACAAAATGGGTTTTAATTTTCCCATATTTTATTATTATTATTTCTCAACCTTATGTATGCAAATATGACAAATAATGTTT
>NW_015112962.1:273491-275002 GCF_001443285.1 Poecilia latipinna | reverse complement strand
GTATATTTTATTCAAATTTTGTGCTTTATCCATAGGACCTGTTTTGTCCCTATTCTCAAGAATCACTGCTGTAACAGCTAAGTCTAAAAATTCATGTTTTCAAATGCACTTAAAAGTCCAATGTATTGATTTGTTGCCACGTGCTTTTTTAGCCCTCACTAACCTAAGTGTGATTTTACAACACTAACACTCTAATTTATTTAGTTTAGGTTACGGGTCATTAGTCTGTGACAAAAACTTAAACGGAAAGCATTTTAATAGAGATAAAAACAAAAATCTAATAGTGTTAAAAATATTTTGATTCCTGCGTTGCATTGTGCTAGTTTACTATTCTTTCACTTCAGTATATTTTCTTTTTAGCAAAATAAAACAGTTGCTAACTTACACATTTATGTTCTGAAAATGTGTTGTCTTTTTTAATCAAAACTCATCCTAAAGGGATTCTTCAAATGTCTTTGAAATGGGGTTCTGCTGGGAGGCTGTGAGTAGTTCCTATCTCCCGGTATATAATTCTCCTAAAATAATCACTGTGAAGTTATTAAAAAAAAAAGAATAAAAATCAATGGTTTTCCAAGCAGTGTACCCTGCTCGTCGTAGCCATTGGTGAAATCGTCACATGTAAAAACAATCCGTATTAATTAATAAAAGGGAAACTAATGCTGCTGTCACGTGGTTATATGTCTTTTCTTGCATTGAGATTGAAGCACATTATGTAGAACTTCAAGTCCGTGAGGCACAAAGCTTTCAACAAGTTTTGCTGGTTATTTATTAGCAGGTAAATAATCAGTTTCAATTTCACTGCAAGTATCCTAATTGAGATGTATTGTGAGCCAGAGCAGAGTGCCAGTGTCTCTGTGGATTTCTGTCTGCTTTTCTGTAATTAAATCAAACACCAAGTCCCCACATCCGTGTGCAACACAGACATTTAAACAAATTCACAAATTTAAGATCGCTAGTCAAATCTGAATGTAAGTACATTTGTTCACAGCATTTCAAGCTAAAAAGTCTTCACTGTAAATAAACTCTATGGGAATCTCCCTTTCTGTTTTCTTCTTCTTCTCTTTCTTTGTGAGAACATGACAATCAGCTACATTTCGGCTCCGCTGCAGTGCGAACAGTGAGTTCATGGAAGTGCGACATAAACCACAGTAGTAGCTACAACCGTACAGTAAGAAAGAGGAAATGTCAACAGTGTGACAATAGAGAGCTCTGCAAAGCAAAGGGCTTCTTTTCAAACTGAATTTAATAGAAGAACTCTGACTAAAACATACAAGAGTTACATCAAGACAGACAACTTGTTTGTTGCCCAGGTCAAGTTGTCCAGTTCGATTCAGCTTCTCTGTGGTACACATCTTCTGAAAGCCCCCCTTTTTTTTTTAACCGTTGAATTTCACAGAAGGCTGCTTCCCTGTGTGAACATAAGACCTGCTTTAGTAGATCTTATCAAGTGCTGTGAAAAAAATGAAACATGAACTTGTGAGTTCAATTCAGACCACCTGGTACAAAAAAAA
>NW_015112962.1:242809-269551 GCF_001443285.1 Poecilia latipinna | reverse complement strand
AATTTTTCACATTACAACTCCAAACTTTGATTTAAAAAATTTTAAACTCTCAATTAAAGGAAAAGAAAACATATTAATTTTGTGTACAAGAAAATGTGTAGCTAATTGTTAAATGAAAGAAACATGCTTCTCACTCTTTTTTTTTTTTAGAAATAAAAATCTTAAACATGCAGGGTGCTTTTGAATTTAGCCTCTCCTACTATGATAACCTCAAACAAAATCCAGGTCAACTACTAATGTCAGGAGACACCTGACTGTTAAACAGAGTCTGTCAGAGTGTAATTTAGTGCCAGTATAAATCCATCTGATCTGATGACGCCTCAGAGGTGTGGTGTTTGAGAGCATTAGAGGGGGAAAAAAAAAGGCTAAAGGCTGCTAAAAGGACAAATAAGTTGTGCAAGAAGAAAAATATCAAGTACTTACAAAAGAGTGGCAAACTTCAATAAGCTATGTAAGGTATGCGGCAAACGTGAAGAATTGTGCTCTGGTCAGATGAGACCTAAGATGAACTTTTTGGCCTGAATGCAAAACTTTGCATATTACCCCGAATGCACCGTCTGCATGGCGAAACATGGTGGTGGAAGAATCATGACGCGGACATTTTCTCATATGGAAACAGAGCCGATGGGAAGATGAAGTTCAATAACACAGAAGTGATCCTAAACTCAACTAAAGAGTTGAGCACTTTGAATGGGTTTAGAAATAAAACCCATTTGTCGTTGGATAGAACGGTCCAAGGAATCAGTAATAAAATCTGACAACGTGAAGCTCATGGGCTCAAGGACCTCACAAAGCAACACATCAATCTCAAGAATTTCAAGATCTGGTTGGAAACAACATTTCAGTTTGGTTAAAAGCTTCAAAGTAATTTCTAAGCTCACCAGCAAGTTCTCATCAAATACTTTTTCATATGGGATCAGGCTGAGTTTTGCCTTATTGTCTAATCAGGTTATTTTTGCTTTATATCAAAATTGGTTTCAACATGCTTCATGTCACCAAAGTCTTATTTTAGCAGTCCAGAGAATGACAGCCTCCTCCTCAAAGCTGTGAGCAAAGCTGCAGAAACGGCCTTTACGGACAATATAATCCATAAAATAATAAAATTGTTTACATGTTTCCAAGAACCAGGTGTTTTCTGAATTCCTTTAACCACCCGAATTTGCTGTGAAGCAGCTTTAGTGACGAGGGCTCGAGCTTCCTCTTTTGAAACCAGTCGTACAGAAAGGTTAAATAAGAGAGGCAGTTCCGAGAAAAAGTTATTCTGAGAGTTACAGAGAAGGGGGCCCAAATCAAACAAGTAAAAAAAGAAGAAGAAAAAAAAAGAGGAAGCAAAACATGTACTAATTTAGAACAAAAGGAAAAAACAAAGTGGATGCACAAAGCGGCCAGAGGGAGCGATATTTAGAAATGGAATATTTAACACAACTAACTTTCGACTTGGCTGTAGTCAGAGTTCAAGATGATGTAAAAAAAAAAAAACAAACCTTGAATTTCCAGTGGAGGGTCTGCAGGACTCAAATCAACTAGGTATGGGCATATAAAACGCGACAAGCAAACTGAATGCATATGGAAACAAATAAAATCGAATGATTAAAAACAGAGTGCAGCAGCTTACACTCTGATACGTAATCCCCTTGATGATGTTTCGTTCAGAAATGTGTTTTAGAGGAAATCTGTGGATGTAAAAGCGATATAACATAGGTTTTTAACCAGAACCCAGATATTTATTTTTAGATTTACATAGTTATGGTTTTGAGCTGATGCCACAGCAGTTTATCTGGTCGCATTTTATTCTCAGAGGCTTCAGAGTCAGCAGAAGGACTGCTTACGTAAGACGCCAAAAAAACACACAAACAAAACAAAACAAAACACTGAGACGCCATAGAGAAGAATCCTGTTTAACACAAACACGCAGGCGGATGTGCTTTTAAGAACACAAAGTAGAGATTTAACAACCATCTAAAACAGAGAAATACAAATGGGAACAATAGTTTTATGAATGATGAAATTCATAAAATAAAGAAATTTGATGCTTTAGGTTTGATGGTGGCCTTTTTGCATTGAGTAGTTTCCTAGATGAAGGGTAAATGAATGCAAAAGTAACGAAAGTTCATTAAAAACCATATTCAACCATAAATAACTAACTTTCGGTATAAGTGATGCCATGACATGACGTGTTAGCGTCATGTCAATGACCTTATGGTTAATGTAAGGTAAAGTGTTCAGATCTTTTTTTTTTTTTGGACAGATGTCGTCTTCCTTGCTTTGGAACAAACTGGCTACACAGGTAGGAAGTTGAGGCTATTAAGATTCAACGTGAACCAACAACTTGTAGAATATTGTAGAGTTTCTTCCTCTTTTCAGACCATTTAGGACATCTGGAAATGTGGGATGTTTACCATAAGATATTCAGACATGCAGTGAAGCATTTTGAGAACATTAATGTCCATTATGGGATACCTCTTCTTGCACGTAAATGGCCGAAAATGCCGCCATGAATAAATAACTATCAAATTTAGAAGACTAGAAATAACTTTAATGACTTTCCTGGTAGGAGGACGAATGTTTTTTTCCAGCATGATGGAAGAGCACATAAGGTGTTTGCATGTACAAACCACTTAGTGTTTGTACATGCAAACACTAAGTGGTTCAGAGGTCAAAACAATGAAACATTGGGTTAATTATCAGGAATTTCCCCGGAAAAGAACCTGTGGTCAAACTTTAAAAAACAGGAATGCGTCACTGTAAACCAGGATCTCCAGCACAGCAGGGTAAATTATAAACCTAAAAAGAAATTTAATGCGAAGTATCAGTATGCTTTAAAAAATGTGTGACAAAAATACTAAACCCTAAAGCAGCAAACTGTGTGAGAAAAGTAAATCTGTTGGTCTTTAAAAAAAAAAAAAAAGTAGAACAAGCACACAAATTGAGTTACAAAAAAAACATTTATTTAAAAAAAAAAAAAAAAAAGCAGCACGGGTACAGATGAGCATTATACCAGAGAGTAACACACTCAGCCGAACAGCAGAACCACAAACCTTCACACCACTGTTGTGAACAGACAACTTCATCTCATCAATGTCTCTGATTTAGCTCTAGTGAAGTCCAAAGAAAACAAACATGTACTGTGTTCATGTTATCAATAAGACAAAATCATTTTGAAACAACAAAAAAATTGTTTTAACTCTCTGAGGTTAATCTTGTTGGAGTAGAAAAGTTCACTTCCGTTCAAACATGATCTCAAACGTAAGCCCGTCACACTTCAAGTATAAATGCATAGGTACGTTCAGTGTACAGTATGTTGAAAAACCTAAGGCTGCCTAATGAGAGCTTCATGCATCTGTCATTAAGCAGTCATTCAGAGACCTTACAGTAGCATTTTTGTGTTTTTACATTGCTTCGAATCACTTAAAAAAAGATGAATTAAAAATTCTAATTAGCATCATTTGTCTAAAAGAAAAAGTCACAGCAAAACATAAAACTAAAATAGTCCCTATTTACACCGGAAAAAAAATCCTATACAATTTTCACAAATGTAACTTACATCAAATCAACATTCACACCAAGTGTGAAAACACCTGCACTCGTGTTACACGATTTTAAACCCACATAGTCCAAGAACTAAATAATTAACTCAAACAGTGCAAGAAAACTCGCAATGACTAAATACTAATAAAATAAACAAAAAAAAAAAGATATTCTTCTTGATGGCGCTAATGGTTGATTGGATAAATAAATATAAACAAAGATACCTTATTTTCAGAGAATCTTTTCAGTAGTGAATAAATGTAACCTTTGCATTAGGTGGAGTTAACAACAGAGCACCAGTGAACCGTTTTGCACCTGCATGTACACAACAATACACATCAACACCACATATCTTTACATTTCAAAACAGAACATGTTTTATCTCAGGAACAAAGCGTGCCCCTTCATTTTGACAGAGAACCAGAAAAGATTTTCTGCTAATGAAAGGCACCCAGTCATCACAACCGGTGCCAGCAGGCTACGTGTGACCCCCTCAGCGCCCAATCGTGCACCTAGCGCACATCCAAATGTGGGTTCTGACACACCATCGACCAATTTGTTCACGCTCTCTTATTTCAATCTAGCACAAAACAGGAGGTCTTACTCGAACTGAAACGTGTCTGCTGAAATCTGCTGTGTTTTTAAGTCAAACGCCAGCAGATGGTGGGGATGAGGGGTGGGGGGGAGGCGGGGGGTTTCTGGTATTGGAGGCCAGAGACATAAAAAAAGGTCCAGAGGCCCAGGCTCTCTGGTCAGTTCATGAGAAAACCAGCAGCAGACTCGCTGAGGCTTCAGCCCCAGTTGTGGTAGAGATAGAAGCAGCCGAACAACAGGTTGGCAGTCAGGCTCGTCAATAAAACCGAGGGTAAGATCAAATGTTTCACAAAACCTGAGAGGAGAAAAAAGAAGAAGAAGAAGAAGAAGAAGAAGAAGAAGAAGAATCTCAATTAGGCAACAGGAACTTTTCAGCTTGTTGTCAGCATTTCAAATTTCAATAAACCGGAAACAGGACTCTTCTAGACCAAGGCTAAAAACGCTAAATATTTAAATATTGTCGCTCTCCCGTTTACCGTAAAACCCAGATTGACCTTGAGATGATGGGAATTGGTAAATAAGTACAGATCACATGAATTAAGCATGCAGCTGCAGGTTTTCTAATGGTGGGGAAATCTGCACAAGACTGAACAGCTCTCAGGATAATACTGCTTTATAAAACATTACCACAAAAACTATGTGTGCATCTCCATGGTTTCCCAACTTTAACACTTTAAACCAGTGTTTCTCAACCTTGGTCCTCACAGCCCCCCTGCTCTGCATATTTTAGATGTGTCTCTATTCCAGAACAGCTGATTCAAATGATTGCATGACCACCAAGTGCTGAAGAAGCCTGTTAATCACCCAGAAATACAATTCAGGTGTGTGGCAGAAGGGAAATACCTAAAACATGCAGGACAGGGGGGCGGTGAGGACCAGGGTTAAGAAACACTGCTTGAAAGGGCAAACTTTGTGATTTTCTTTTTAATTATGCTCAGGCTCACAATAGTTACATTTATTTATGCGTTTAGCAGATGACAACTCAGTCAAAAGTTGCATTAGACTCGCATGCAGTTTGAGGTTTTTTTTTTTTTTTTTTTTTGTAATAAAAGCTCAGCCTTTATTATAGAACACCAGGTCAATTGTGAGCCACACAATGAAGAGTTTTATAGATATTTCTACAGTCAGTAGAAACGGCGTTTTGACAGCAGCAGCTTGGAGATCTTATAAACTGACACCTGGCCAAGAAATTCAAAAAGTCCTGTGGGAAACCCAATCTGCCCGGTAATTTGCCGCGTTGACATGGTATTTAATAATACAATTAAAAAATGAAATATGGCAACATTTAGACAGACCAAAACCAGAACATGTTTTTGGTCTGTCTAAAAACATGTTTAGACAGACCTTGACTTAAGCAAGACTGCTTAAGTCAAGCAGTCAAAACTGCTTAAGTCAAGACTGTTCGTATTATCATTAAATATTATTATTATTATTATTAGCACAGGCATCAAATGACTCTCTAACATACTCTATATGGGTGTGTAAAGTATGGCAGCAGTGAACGGAAGCAGCTGAAAATCTTTTCTACAACTAATTAGTCCATCCTTCAGAGTGAACAGCATGAAACGGATAACTGTACTTTTCAATGGCCAACATACACCAATATATATTCCCATACAGCTAAATTTTATATATCAAAACATGCGATGTGATCCTACAAAATTACTTAAAGTTACTCATTTTGGGTGGAAGAGTTCAAATACTGACACAAAAGCAGTCAAGCCCTTATTTTGCTGATACAATGACAAAAACAGTAGTCACTGTTTCAGCTTTTCTGTGGGTAAATTCATGCACTGAACTTCACCTGGGAATAAAACCGATAAAAATGACCAATAACACTACACAGATTAGTGTAGGTTAACATATTTTATCAGTAATTATTGACTTAATGAGTTACTCTTGCTTCCACTTACAAATGGGATGCCTACCTTTTTGCGCAGAGAAGCTCTCAGGACTTTGTGTTGTTGTTCCAACCTGGCAGGCGGAGGACGCCGAGGAGCTGCTTTGTTTCTCCTCTTCTTCTATCACACTTCCATCTCTCAGTAAGCAACTTAAATCTACAAAACAATCACATCAAATTACCCAAAACCCCTAGCTAAAGCAGCTCAGCCATGTAATAAACCTTAGCCTTACCCACACTCAGGCTTGACAATGTTCTACACTGCCATCTAGTGGTGCTACATGCAGCCTGCAACAACCACTTCTCTGTCCAGGCCAACCGCAGATTCTTACCGTTCTGACTTTGGAAAGGAGAGACGTCTCGTGAGAAGCAGCCGCTGTAAATCGAAGGCGTCGGCTCAACGCAAAAAGGAAACGAGGACAAAGGTGGAGAAACGAGCTTTGGCTCTGCTTCGCTGGAAAATAGACGGAGCTTCTGGCCAGTGATGTTGAGGCGAGCCGGACTGATGAGGGGACGGCGCTGTCTGGCCGAACCAGAGCTGGACGTGACCGACCCGGCCACCGAAGGGGTAGGAGAGGGGGCAGGGGATGATGGGCGACTCCCGGACTTCAGAGAAAAGTAATCTGAGAAAAACAAACTGGTGAAAAAAAGACAACAACAAAGAAAACCTCACTCTGTACTGTGGCATCAGAGAAAACAAGACATTTTGGTACCTGATGATGGTGAGTCTTTGTATTGTGAGCCAGGTCTACTACCACTAAAAAGGTAGCCAGAACCTGAAGATGAGAAAAAACACAAAATGTAGATATTTTCTATAAACAAAAAATACCTCTAAAAATGTATTTTTGTTGGAGAAAAAGAACAACTCTTTGTCATGTAGAGCTCAATAAGAGAAAACCAGTATAACGCCATGAAAACACACAAAAAAAGTTTTTGAATTTTTCATTTTTCAGGATTACTTACTCAGATTTATTTGTGCAAATAACAAATTGGCAATTTGACATGACATTGCAATGCACTGGATGTTTTTATTCTTTGCCGTGACAGTCAGAACCAAACGTGGAGAAACAGGATTCAGTTTTATGCTCCTCTAATCTGGGGACAGACTTCCAGAAAACTGCAAAGATGCCAAAAAACTGAGGCTAAAACTCCATCCATTTATAGCTGCCTTTGATTAGTAGGTGGTGGAGCATTGATTAAATATATCTGATGGATATTTGCCTGATGATGTTTGACAAAATGTAATGTTTATTGCTTGTTTTGTAATTGTTAACAGTATTATGCTTTTATGGTGTAAAGCATTTTGAGCTGCTTTGTTACTGACATGTGCTACACAAACAAACTTGACTTTGATTTATATGCATACATATTCATAACTATATCACTGAAAGTGTAAAAATCCCCTTGGCCCACATTAGCAGCATTTATTTTTTTTTTTAGGTTTTTGCTTTTTAAATTTTTCCCCCCAGTTTCAATCTTAACTTAAAATTAAGCATTTTGTTATACGTTTCAAAAGCCGTACTATTTTCAGAAAAACGTTCAAACTGGACATTTCTGAGCCATTCCTTTACTTTTTTTTATATATATAGTGCAGGATGATAAGTAAATCACAGATGATTTACTTATCGCAGGATGATACTGTGATCAATGAGTTGATCAATGATCACACTATCACAAGAAGAATTCAAATCTACTCAAAAAGAACAATAGCAAACTCCAACCTATAAGTTGAATCCTACTCAGAAGTTGAAAAAGAAAAAAAAGAAAAAGAAAAAATGGTTTCATAAACTCCAATTTAGATTTGAGCGTTACCTGTCCTCGTGAGGGAGGGGACCGTCCCGAGGCAGAGGGCTCTGCTGAGGCGTCCGGGCAGAGTGGAGGGGGAAGCTTTGCGCTCGCGAGGACTGTGCTGGCGGCTGATAAGCTCAGAAATGTTGGGGGGCGGGGTGAGGATGAAGCTGTCTGCCATGTCGGGTGGGTGAAAGGGAGGAGGCTGGCTGCTGAAGGGCGGGACTGCAGCGCTGCCTGCAAGGTATCTGCAACACAAAGGCAATGTAATGGTCTACTGGCAGAAAACACGGTCAGAACCAAAGTGGTCCGCTGCTGAGAAATGATTGTGGGCAGCGTCAATAATCGGTGTGGAAAGCTAGACGGAACAATAAAAACAGCTGGGTTTAGTTGAAACGCAGACAAAACAGCCGAGACAAAAACAGCAAACAGACCCAACTACCTCAAACAATAAATTACTGCAGGTGGACATCCAAACCGGGGTTGTAACTTCAAGTGTGTCGTTAATGCTGCATGTGAAGAAGAAAACCAACCACACAGGTTTGGCTTTACAGGAAAGAAAAGCTCAAGAAAACGCAAAAGCAGAGATCTGATCTTTGTAAAAAAAAAAAAATGGCAGAGAAACGATATAAGACGCTACAGTGGGAGTTTATAGTGCAACATACACAGAGAAAAGAAGAGGAGAAAGAGACATGAGCACAGATGTGACATGATGGTTGATAAATAAAATACCAGAAGTCAATTTTGTATTTATTTGTTTATTAAAGCCAACAACAGGAAGCACAAAAAAAGAGAAGAAAAAAATCTGCAAAGTAAAGCCAGACATCAAGATCATGCTAGTATCCAGAACACAATGTTTCTATGTGCAAACTCCAAGAAACCTCTCAACAGTGATGAAGTTCCCTTTTCATGGCTGCTACAGATCAGAAACCAGAGAACAGATTGATCCGAGACAAAATGATGGAAACAGATATGACCATCTGTTAAAAAAAAAAAAAAAAAACCCCAGCGATATGGGGTCCACACATCGCTGCAACATCTATGTATGAAATATCACATTTATTAGCTACGTGCTGCACATTCACAATAACACAGAGAAGGTGAAAAATATCAACATTATGCTGTAAGAAAGGAGCAATCAATATTTAAACCACACAAAATATGTTTGCGGTTCTCATAAATGGTAGCTTATATATGAAAATTACCATAAGGGTTTTAATGCAGTGCTTTTACAGCTTAATGTTTACTTAGCAAATACTAACACTCAGACAGCTTATTATACTGATACAGCAATTCACCCAAAATGGCAAAAAAAAAACCAAAAACAAAACTGATAAATATGGAGGCTGGTCAGTCTATATTTATAGCCAGTTTTGGGCACAGTATGTAAAACTTTGGCAAGTTGTGCTTTTACACAAATACGTAAGACACAGTTACTGAAGTAGCGATTTGGCATTTGAAGAAACAAAAAAGGTTTTTCAGTCTGATGGGTTTTGAAAAAGGCAAATTTCTCCTTCTCTACTGCAACGATTACAGTATGAAAAGTTTTGTTTGCTACGACTGTAAGACGCACTTGAATTTTTCCACATTCATCTTGTTACAACCACAAACCTTTATGCATTCCTCTAGGATTTAGTGTAACACACAATTGCAAAGTGAAAGGAAAAAGAATAAATTCTAAAGAAATTTTAGAGATGAAAATCTGAAAAATGAGACATGCATTTGATTTCAGCGTCCTTTACTCCAGGGGTGTCCAATGTGCGGCCTGGGATCGTTTGCGGCCCTTAGAATAATTCTGTATGGCCCCCCGACTGATGGCCCGTAAGAGTACAAATTTGACCCTTCAGCAAAACGGATCTGATGCAGACGGACACTTTTTTGTACTTATTTACAGTGAGATCGTTAATAAATCTTATTCTTAAATGGTAAAAGAGGCAACACAACGTGTCTTTCTGTTATTAAGGCCACAAACATTAAGCAACTTTTAACTCAAAACATCAGTAAAGGAGGCTGAATACAGACAAACACCAACATATTAACATTTTATTAATAAAAAAACATTATGCAGGATGCTCTTCCTCTTCACAAATATGAAGCAATTTGTGTTGCTCTATCAGATAAAATCCAAATAACACCCTGATGCTTGTTGTTGTAATGCGACAATGTGGAAAAACAAAAGGGGCATGAATACTTTTGCAATGCAAATTTCATAACCAACAGACGTGGCAGCAACTGTCAGGATACTCAATACGCTAAAAATACCTCAAAGCGTCTAATTTATGTGTGGCGTTCCACGGTCATGGAGAACCAAAAGAAAATTCACAGCAATAAATACAGAAAACTACAATAAAGTTGATTTTTCTTTCTAAAAACAAACAAACTACATTTCTCACCTAATGATTTTCACAGCCTGTCAAACGCTGAAATGCCGCCTAACACTGCAGTTTATAACTGCACTAACAAAAAAACAATAAATCTGTGCAGCTGGAGACAGATTTTAATTTATTATCCATTTTCAGTTAGCGAAGTTAAATAAAGTAATACTGAGAATTAGTGTGGTTTGACGTGTTAACTTCATGCAACGTTAGTGTTAGAACAAAAGTATCAACAAATTAGAAAGATGATTAGAGGAATATTAGTATCCTACAAATACTGTAGCAATCATTTTCAGAATATTTCTGTTTACATAATCCCATAAAACACTTTAGCAATGCTTTCATCTGCAAAGTAAACCTAAACAAGCTGTTTAGTTGTCAGGCATTCAACTATCAGATTGCTATGATCAAGTTAAACATGTTTAGATAACTACAGACAGTACTGTGCAAAAAATGTAGGCACTTTACATGTTTTTGCTTATGGGAGGCATTTGATCAGATCCAATCATGTTACTAAATATTCCAAGTGTCAAAGACTTAAAATGTTTGTTGTTAAGAGTACGCAGTCCTGCTTTAATTGACGTCAACTCTGCCGACATGTTACCATACATCAGTCCACTGTTATAAAGAAATGAGAAAGCCGTGTGTAACAGAGATTCTGCAGAAAAGATCAAATATGTGAGAGCAGAACTTCTATGAACTTTCCACTCAAAATTCCAATTCAGATTTATTTATTTTTATTACATTTTAGACACTTGAGAAACTGAATAGCTACCTAGCTGGATTTTTACTAGTTATTCTACTGAGAAATAATGAAAACACTCACAGCTGAAGCTGGATTCCAGACTATTAAAGGCAGCGTAGGAAGCCTTGAAAAAGCTCTGTGACAATCTTAATACTGCTTTACGTTTCTACAATTTACAGTTGATCACTACAGACAAATAGCATTTCAACTTCTTGCACAATACTGTACAGAGCAAATGTTTTCCAGTGATTAGAAACATTGATTATTAGTGGAGACAGATGGAGGATTATTTTGAAAAAAAGAGACCGCAAAATGTCAGGATATTCACATGGAAACCAGGCCGAGACTAGTATGACCATGCACAGTTAGTAGTAATTAGCTGTGCAAGAACTTGAGGCAAAAGGAAAAGGTTAAGATTTAAATGTCTAAATATCAAATCTGATTACGACATGAATCAGCTTAAATGTTTTACATATAATTTAAGAAATAAATCTAGAAATGTAACATATTTAGATGACATAACTGTCTGGTCTCTTAGCTACAAAGAGCTACTGTACAAACCGAAAACGTAACAAGATCTGCCTGAAACGGGCAACGTCCCCCACAGTATGCTGCCTACGAGATCACATGCTTTTCTTTATTAAAGTAATCAGCTAGTTCAAAGTTCTTGGTAAGTTTTCCGCTTTTTCAGTGCTCAGTATTATGACAAGTAAAGGCTTTTTCGAACAATTATTAGCAAAGCCAAAGTTACATGTGCAACTTTTTTTTTTTTCTGTACCAACACTGTGCAAGCAGCAAAGCTAACATACTGAGTGTTTGTATGAAACTAAACCGTCATTCAGCTTTAGAAGCCGCTGCTTTATGCGCTCAAGGTAAAAAAATTTCTTTTGTGCAGCTGCGAGTGATTCGGATGGATACAGTCATCCATGCAATAGCATCTAGGTAGTGTTAATATAAGTTAGCACATTCAAGACATTTTTAAACAGAAATACTAGTACTGTAAAAACATACAGTAGTTAATACTGACAGGAATGTGACTACAGTCCCTCACCTTAAATGTGATTTTGTTAATGGTTTATATAGTTAATAATCTAAACTAGTAAAAACGCAATGGATTATAGAAATGTTTGAACCACCTTTGAGAAACATGGAGGACATTTTCTAAAATCATCGTAGCTCATCGGTTGAAGTTGATCTCTTCAACTTTTTCTTCCATGAATCAGTTGCTATGGTAAACCATGTGTCTATTGTAAATTATTACACTGTCCTTAAGTAAAGAGTTTGCTATCTGAATGTCATCGTAGCACAGTCAGTTGTTCTCACAACAGTATAGCAAAGGGACAGAATAAAAAAAAGACAGTGAAATAGGGAGAAATGACAAATAGATTTCCTCAAATAAAAACAAAGTAATTTAAAACATTTGTACAGGACTGGATTGAGGTTAAGCTCTATAGTGTTGTGTTATCCAATAAAGATGCCATCATTTGTTCTGAGATCAGTCTGACAGTCACTGCAAGAAAATGACAACTCATTCAAAGCATGATTGATAAATTAAAAGTGTTATTTATCTAATAAGGGTATGGGTTTTTATTTGAGGAAAAACCGACCACAGCCATGTTCGATCTTGTTACACAAACCACCCAGAGAAGACTACATGTACACTCCCAACATTCAAACACAATGTGAACATGTATTACTGCTCAGAATCTGACCTTCGATATCTGGCTCTTCGCTGACCCATTGGCTTGCGAGTCGCGGCGGCGGCGGCGAGGCCGACGAGGCAACAGAGGGAGACGCTAGCAAGCTTCACTGAGTCCATCCAGCTCGGCGTGTCGGTCAAGTAGCTCTCAGCCAGGCAGAGGCACAGGACGACAAACCACAGGACAGAGGCTATGGCGTCGATTCTCCTCAACCTGGAAATTCAAACCACCAGAGTCGCTTTTGTTACGAATTGCAAGTTAAAATGTTGCACAGAAGCGACAAAGACGCGGTGGACGCTTACCGCATCGGTCCGGCTAAGAAAATAGCCGTGAGACACGTCATCAGGCCCACGGACACTACCGCCAGCCGGTTGTCCCTGCCGTGCTGCCAGACTAGCTTGGCGTTTTCAGCAGCCTTTTCTGGGATGAAGTCCAGCAGACCCTGCCACACAGGCAAATCTGTGGCGTTGCTGGCAGTGGACTCGTTGCTGGATTTTGGCTTTGGAGGAACGACGCCCCCACTTAAGGTCTGAGGCCCATTTGGAGGGAGAGGCTGTTCTGGCAATTTGTAGACAAACGTAGTGAGAAGAAACGCACAAATCAGGAAGGCCAGGGACCGTAACAGTACGACTCCGGTGGGCGAGGACAGAGAATGGGAGCTCTGTGGGAGAGAAAGCATGGCTCCATTTCTACTCCTTTCATTGAAGAAAAACAAGGAACAATGCATCATTGGGACATAAGCAAAGGTTGACAAAATCAACCTTTGCTTCAACAACTTTGTACGTTTGTGAAAAAACATGTTTCATGTTTCAACGTGATAATTTTCACGGTGATATTTCCATGGCTACTGATTTATTATATTTTTCCTTTTGCTAAAAACTTTACTATATGTATCTATTTAGACTTTGGTTGCACTGACCTTCACAAACCCCAAGTCTGATTCTCGGGAGCGCCGGAGCTGGTGGGTCAGGAGCCTCGTACGAAGCTGGCGGTTTTGATATTTTATGTAATATTCCACCGCAGTCTGACATGGCCTGCACAACTTAAAAGTCTGCTCCAGGTGATGCTTGTAGGCTTCGATTTCCTCGTCGTAATTGTCCTAGAAAAGCAAAGAAAAAGACAAAAAAAAAAAAGGGATCAGATTTGGAATTTTCCCCCCCTGCTTGAAAATTTTATGCTTTATTTGAATTTGAGCACACTTAAACTGATTACTTACGTCATCCCTGGGAACATACGAAGCCAATTGCTTGATTTTCACAGTCTGGTTATTATTGCACTTTCTGCACAGCAGCATTTGACAGTTAACCCACTGCAGAGTCTTGGGTTTCTCAGGTGAAGGAACGCTTCCAGTTACACCATGGTTAAGATGCTCCATGTACTGAGCTGGGATGGGTTTGTTGTAATCGCCATTCTTTTAAAGATAAAACAAACAGAAAACAGAGGAAGTACATAAAAATGCTTCTATGTGACAAAAAAAAAAGGATTCCAAAGCTAAAAAAGAAAAAAAAAACGTTTTGGAAATTACCTCTTGGAAGCCATTGTACTGGTCACAGTTGGGACAATCCCAGCAGTTCCTGTTTCCATAAGGAACCACTGTGTTCTGATTGCAGAACCAGCAGTTTACATTTGCATAAGCGGGCTTCTTCCTGCAAGCAATAAGCGAGTTTTAGTTGATTCTGTTCTTTACCAAACGTGCTGATGCACTTTCCATCACGTTACACCCCAGAAGCAGGATGCTACAAGAGGAAGGTGTGGAACAGTTAAAAACTCATGGCCATATGTGCACACACTATACAGAGGTTTTAAAAAGGTTCCAATAACAAGACCTGTAACATATTTGTCAAATATACAAGAGAAAAGTGGTGGAATAAGTGGCAACAACTTCAGCTGTGAAAAGTTGTGACAGTCATGGTGTTTAAACTGAAGGAAATGCTACTCATCACCCTCAGTAACATTACATATTTAGGATTAAAAATGCATCAGTCAATGGGCAAGAGGGGAATAATTTTCCTCTCAGTGAGTGATGTCCGATCAGCAGGTTAAACATGGAAATTAACATTTTTCCCCATGTTAATTTAATGCATTAAAACTAAGAACTCCCACAATTACCAATAAGTAAATACATACAAGCAAGTGAGGTAATGTAAAGCAATTTTTAATTTTTAGACTGATAGAAATCCGACAAAGCTGAAGGGTGTAAGATATGATCAATCTTATAATTCTTTCGTTATTTTTAACAAGTAAAAAAAAAATACTACTAATATCAAGGTATTAGCAACATTTTCTTAATTTACATGTTCCGCTACAAACAAAAAAAAAAAAAAAAAGGAAAAAGTAACTCTCAAGATCGACACCTGGGGAGCTCATAGGGTCGGTATGGGTCAGGAACGATTGGACAACACCTTTTTAACCTTGTTCTTACACTAGATAGCATCAGATTTGAGCAACATGAAGAAACAATAGCTGTATGGAAGAGTTTCGCAATAGGTTAATACAGCTGTTAGCATCATTAGCACATAGGCTAGCGTATGTTCGCAGACAAATACTAAACACGAGACAAAATGCACGTATGCATTCTTGACAAATGAACACTCCATCTAAATAGTTGCAACAGTTCTTTAAAAAGCAAATTAAACGTAAAACATTTTTTTGCGAACCGTGTTAGAAACCATAGGACACTGGTTTAGATGGCCGAAAAAGCGGAGCGTTTACCTAGAAGCTATTTTGTAGATCAGCGCTCCGCCTGCAATAAACGCCGTAGCTCCGACCCCGCCGTACATTAACTGAGGGTACTCCAACAGCAGCATGTTAAATGTCTCCATTTCTAAGCTAAAATATTATCGTAGTGTTTTAAGTGCAGCGGTAAACACTGCGCGAGGGAGCACGCGGTAAAGAAATTCCTTTTGTTCACGCCCCCTGTACAGGAAGCGGAAGTACGTAGAAACTATAAGACGCGTTCTCTGGGGTAACATTTAGTCAAACATTATTGGGCACATATTCAAAATTGGGGGATATTTGACCTAATTTCCATTAAAGTACGCAATAAAAAATAAACGTATTATATTTTTGGTAAACTGCTGTTTATTCAAATCTCATTTCATCATCTATTTCAGAAACAAAGCCATTCACCAGGTTTAAGTGAAAAATACATTGAAAACAGTTTTCACAGTTTTTAACCCCTCCAGATTTACTACTTCCGAGGTACCTCAAATGCAACACCAAAATCTTTATCTGAGATTGACTTTTTTTTTTTAAATATTCTTTTATTTACGACATTTTTTTTCCACGTTGTTCAGAATTAAATCGCCCTCCTTTCAAAAACGTACAAATAAATCTCCAAAGAGATTCCCAGGAAACTTCAGTCAACTTTTATAATCGCGGAAAGTAATAAAATCATTAAACTAAACTTCTCATTTTGCCTTGAAACAACTATTTGTTCTTTAAAGTCAAGATGCTTCCATAAACAAAATATTTGTTTTCTACAAAAAATTAACATTTATTCTACAAATGAACAATATTTTCAGAACATAAAGGAATGAGACAATGAATGACAATATGCAAAAATATTTTATTTAAACAGTCATATATGTTTATGGTATTGAAATATTCACAATTTAAACGATATAAACGAGTCAGTGCATCAGTGTCATCAATAATGTAGCAGCTCAAAGAATCAGAACAATAAAAAATCAGTAAATAACGTACATAAACAGCCTATTTCAGCGTTTTCTAAATACAAAAATAAAAGTTAATAAAATATATAGGCTGACAACATTTTCCTTACACAAATGGAAAAAAAAATATCTGTATTTATCTCATGTTCTGGCAGCTTAATCTATTTAATTTTGAACAACTTCAATCAAATCTGTTATTGTCTTTTTGAAACCAGCATAAAAAAAAGAAAGACATGTTACAAATGTGTAAGAGCTAACATTTCAAAGTGTGATCTAACTAATTCAACCATCGAACAGTAAACTTAACGAACTTGATGTACGACAGCCAGCTGACCTGAAATAGTGAAGCACATGAACCGTGAACCTGTGAACAGGCGGCCACCAGTCAGAAAACCTGCAGTCCTCACTGCTCCGAGAAATAAACCAGCGGCGACTCCGCTTGTCGTGAATAGGAAGTGAACTGCGGGCAAGGCACAGACACCGTGCCTGCGTCCGGGCTCACCGGCTGGGTCACTCCTCCGTAAGGGTACGCGTTGTGTGGAACCAGCACGGGCGGGTGGCGATGTTGGTAGGCCCCGTAAACGGAGGGATGGAAGTGAGGCGGCGGGCAGTAGGAACCACCAATGGGCAGTCCGCGGGTGGATCCGGAGACGACCTGGGGCGCAGGGTACCCACTCGCCCAGGTGCCGCTCACATACGGCTGAAGGTAGAGAGACTCTGGATACTCCATAGGGTTTCCTGTCAGGTAAGGCAGGCCGGCGGGTCTGTAGGGTCTCCGCACCCTCCTCCGGCGCCGGTAGTTCCCTTTCTCGAACATGTCCTCAAAAGCCGGGTCCAGCATCCAGTAGTTGCCCTTCCTGTCCCCCCCGCTGTCCCTCGGGACCTTGATGAAGCACTCATTAAGAGACAAATTGTGCCGAATGCTGTTTTGCCACCCTTTCTTGTTCTTCTCGTAGTATGGAAACTTTGATATGATGTATTCATAAATCCCGCTCAGAGTCGTTCTCTTGTCCTGGCTCTCTTTGATTGCCATCGCAATCAGAGCCACGTATGAATACGGCGGCTTCTCCAGCTGGACGGTCCCGTCCTCACGCTCTGTTTTCTCCGAACCTTTCGACTCTGTTTGGGGAGAGCTGGAGCTGATATCCAGCAGCTGCATTTCCTGGGTCCCGGGGGTTTTATCCTCTGCGGCCATGACTCAGCTAGACTGTCCGCTTGTGAGTCCCGATGATGGAAGAGGAGTGTTTTGAGTGGCGTGAGTATGTCCGCAGGTGCAGATAACTCCGCCCACAGGTTGTACACAGAAGTAACAAGCGCCTTCTTTGATGCCACACTGGTTCTCACGCTGTTTATGCCCCAGTGTGTTGGTCTGATAAGAATGTTTTTGGTTAAAGCCACAGGTCAAAGGATTGCGCTTTAATCAAATACATACTTAGGACTTTGAAGCGACTCTTGAAACGATAGCTCTCGTTTGAAATCGGATTTTTTGTTTATAAGTCATTGACCAAGAAATGAGCATGGAATCATAAGGACTTACTGCATTTTATCACAGTGGTCCTTGTTGGTCTCTAATACTTGAACTTTATTTATTTATTTAAAACTAGAGGCACTTTAATTCATTAGAATGTCACTAAAAGGTTAACCTATTTCAATAATCCACGTGATAAACCAGTCAGCACACATTTATTTTCTTTATTCACAAAATGCCCAAAGTGCAAAATACACTAAAAACATAAAATAAAACAAAAGCACAGAGAATAAATTCTTAAACACGTGAAATGTCACGTGTCGACAGATAGGTTGAATTAATAGTTTACAAGTTTGGCTTTCAGCAAATAAAAACTCATTCAGTTTTTCAGAAGATTATATTACCTACAAATGTGTGTGTGTGTGTGTGTGTGTGTGTGTGTGTGTGTGTGTGTGTGTGTTATCTTTATGGCTTACAGCTAATTAAATACCATAATAAAAAAAAAACAGACATTGGCGTCTTTCATGACAAACAAGACATTGTTGCTAGAGAAGCTGACTATTTGCAGAGTGCTGTATTAATGGAAAGTTGAGTGGAAGGAAAACATGTGTTGGAAAAAGGACTACAAGCAGCAATTATATATATATATATATATATATATATATATATATATATATATATATAAGATGCCAATGACAGTCCATATCATTATATTACATAAAAATAATTTTTCATTTATTTTAATTAGCTGAATTAGCTGTAAGGCATAACGATAAGATATAGAATCAAATTGTGGTCAGCAATATTGTGGTTTATGAAGATGCAACTCAAAATCCTTTAAAATAGATTAACATAAAATTCTACAATCCTAAAGTTTCTTAACTCTACAGTTTTTTCATGCTCATTGATGCTTGCATTTGATGTTGAGTTAGCTTGGCCCAGCTGTAAGAAAAACACCAGTTTTATAAAACATTTCAAAGACCTACAAGAAAGAAGGTATGTACTAATTTTACATATCACATGCAGATAAACTGTATCATTTGGTAAAGAAATTTACTAAGGTTATGGATTGAACATTAGAAGTTATAATTTTCATCATGTTTTGTGAAATTTGATTTCCTTCATTTAAATAAAGTGCATTTGAGCAAAGTATTTTAAAAGGCAAAAGCAGGAAATCAACTGTGGATATTGTGATATTTCTCTGACTTATGAAGACAAAAAAAAGGGAAAATGCAAATTTAACTCTTTGTGTTTCTGAGCATTTTGTAAAAGCTCCAATAAACTGTTGACATTTTTTGTAAACAGACCAGCAAGTGTGGAATGTGATCTTGCTTTAGACAAACGTATGATGATTTAAATATAGACACATCATTTGTTTGTGTCTATATTTAACTTTGATAGTAGACAACAGAAATTTTATAGCTTTACTTTGTGCTGACAATTGTCAGTTCTTTTAAAACTTAAGTTTATGAAATCCTGCATTCACTCATGTGACTTAAAAAATAATTAGCATGAGATGGATACTGTCCCAACCCCACCAAGGGACAAGGGTGTAAAGAAAATGGATGGATGGATGGATGGATGGATGGATGGATGGATGGATACTGAGTGGGATCTGAAGGGCTCTTGGAGGCCCCCTGGCGGCCTGGAGGTCTTAAGCAGTGATTTCAGTTTACATTTGCCTAAAGCAGGCTATTCTACTGACTGATAAAATAGGGCTGATTCAAGGTGGGAGCCTTAAACAGAATTAGATTTGGGCCTGTCTTCTTGTTTAGATCATCACCACCCCTAACAGATTACATATTTGGTAGAATCTGGGAGCGGGGACCAAGTTTAATTGGCTTTGAGAAAAGGTTATTTTTTGCTAAGGTGTAATTTGTAATCAAACTAAGCTCCAACACAAAGAATAAAGTATTAAACTCGAAGCAACAGATTGTAACTATGGTAACACAATAATCAAACAGTGAAGATTAAAATGAGCAATTTAAAGAGTAAACTTGCCAATTCCTTTATATTTATTTTTTTACCCATTTAAAATCCTTTATTTTATCTATACTGAAAGTGTCAATTTTTTTTTTACTAATATTCTCTTTACCAACAAAAAAAAAATTGTAAAAATGTAGATTTATGATCTGGCCTTTATGGGACGAATAGTTTAGGGGCCCCAAACAGCAGCTTAGTTCACTAATGCCTTTGATCAGCTCTGTTATATGTCATTCTATCATGACCTCACTTAAAGTTGTCTTTTCATTTTTTATTTGACTTGAACTCTAAAAGTATCCATGAATATAACCTATTGCAACACACAAAGACTCTTTCCCCCCCCTCCCCCGCTTTTCCATGCAGGTGATTTTCTTTTACACAGTACTTATCTATGGCAACAAGCTGCTGGGATTTTCCGTGGACATGGTTGAGAAGTATTTTAGCAGGTTTTCAGGTTATCAGTGCCCAACTTCCCACACACGTACAGTGAGGTATGAACAGCGGGCCTGTCAATATGCTGAGGGAAGCAGATAATGATCGCCTGCTCTGCCCGGGCAGTCTGTCTGTCTGAACTGATCTATAGGGGAGCAGCCAGGTGAAAAACAAACGCTTCCCTGATGCCAATCAAAGGGCATTTTTAAATTATTATCATTGGAGCAAAATACATTTATTACACTCATGTAATGCGTGTTCAAACAAAAAGTGACTTGTGTTGGATACAAAGATGAAGTGTTGTAGATCGGAGTTAGGAATACCACCAACCTTCATCATTTTTACCAGAACGCCTGATGCAGTCCAGATTGTGAGTTTGCTCAACGCAAATCTTTTATTTGTATTCAGTGTGTGAACGTAAAACAACTAACTTTAGGAAGCCAAAGACAGATTTCCAAAGTTAGACACCAAATGAAATTAGAGACGGGAGGCTGTCTCTAATTCTGATCACAACCAGATTACAGGTGAACTTAGAGGTAACTAAGGAGGTAACATTGTTCAAAGCAAATCGTAAGCAAATCAAGTCTTGAAATTACAAATTAACCAGCTGCAAAGATTCCAACACACAAAATGGTGGATTTTTGCCAAGCCATTTCTTTGTGCACGGACCCATGAATGATGCGTTCAAAGTAAGCAGTGCCGGTCCTTCAGGGAAACACGTAGGGGACTCGGTCATCAGTCTGCGGCTACAACAGTCACAATGTGTCTTGAATCGGTGCTGTCAAGACTTTCTGGAGCAAAATGAACTGGCCAGTGTCAGAAAGCGTGGTCCCACCAGAGACACATCCAGGGCTTGTTCAACAACATAAGCACAAATCGCTAAAAACAACCATTCATCCTGACAGGACCAGGGTAACTGAGGCTGCACCAACCTTTTCAGTTTTCATAGGAAATGTGTGGAATCGCCTCCCAAAACCAAAAGATTGATATTTGAACTCATGAAACATAACTAGAGAGGCAATTTGAAGCTACGAAAAAAAAAATATGTTTAATCATTGACAGCCTACAAATGAAAAATAATCATTAAGAATGACTGCAGTTTATATTCTAAGTCGGACAAACAACAGGAGACCACAAAACACTTATTTAGGCAAATTACTGGACAAATATGGAAAGCAGAAATAAGACAAGTCTGCAGTTTATGTTTGGGTGAAAGGAAAGAACCGTGCACTTTCCAGAAAAATAAACTTCAAATGTAAACAACCGAACCAAGAAAAGAAGGAGGGAAATGACTGATTCCATCTTGTTTTGTAGCTGATAAGCAACGGTTTTAGAGCCGATCTCTGGTCATCCGCAAGTTTTAAACATTTTACCCGCCTACAGGAATCAAAACAAGTTCTGAAGTTGTTATGGATAAGCAAAGATTTGTACATTTTATTTGTGAACAACATTTTCAGGAACCCAGCTGTTCTGTTAAATTTGTCCAGATCTACTGCTATGGATCGCACACAACTGGTAAAATATAGAGGTGCAGGCATCATGCTAGAGGGGATGCTTTTCTTTAGCATTTTCTATTTGTGAAATCAAACTGAAAACTGCATCGTTTCCCTTCCACTTCACTACTTTGTGCCAGTATTTTGCATAAAAACCCATTTAAATGTCTTGAAATAGCAAAATTTGGAAAAGTTCAAAGGGCATGAACACCTTAGCAAGTCACTGTAGACCTAAAGCATTTTTACGCTGAACTCCTTTGTGAATCCAATTTTTCTTAAGGGCTCTTGAAAGAAGAAACATTTCGACCTTTTTCTTGTAATCAACCTGGAAATTTCCTGCTGTCATACCAAGAATATCTTTGCGCACAGATGACTATAGAACTGCAGCAATCCAGAAAACCAACTGCCTTAAAGAGACCAGATGGTTCAACACTTGGAGAATCCGACAGACGGTGGTTTGAAGACCAAAAAGGTCCAAAAGTCATAATCCTGGAAATTTTGCGCTACTTCCATTTTCTCAGGTCTGTTGCCACATTGATATCTTATGATTCCTCCTTAACAGAGGACACAGCTGTAAAAACTACCAGCCTTTAGCTAATTTATCCAATATGTTGTTAAGCAAACACCTGTTAACTCAAATAAAACATAAACTCTCCCAATAAGAAAGAAAGAAACTGAATTCATGAACATAAATTCACTCCATAGAGTTCTCCTGAGGTTACCCTCAGTTCAATTGCAGCATTTTGTAAACTTGCAAGCCAAAAACAAAGAACTCCTGTCCCTCCCGGGCTCTCCAGACCACAGATTGCATTTTAAATATCAAAAAGATAAAATTTAAATGTGAAAAAAACAAAGAACAAGGGTGGCTTGTTTGGACAGATTACCTGGAGCAGGTGTCCTCTTTAAATAGCATCTTGCAGCATGGAATATGCTTAGCAAAAATAGGAGTTTAAACAACACGAAATACTTGTGGACCAACGTATTTATGTAGAAGGAGGAGATGTTTAAAATTAAAGGAGAACATTGTATTAGATGCAAGCCAAACATATCACATCAGACACGTTTATCTGGATGTTTCTTTGCTGATAATCTTGGCCTGCTTAGCAGGATTTAAAACTCACCACAAACTGTTCTATATGTCGCATTAAAGAGTCAAACATAAAGTCATCTGCTCCGAATCTGGTTGGACTGTGTTGACAATAGTAAATAATTATGTTTTTACATTAATTTTATTAAAACCAATCAGCCTCAGATCACAGAGTTGAATAATTCACTGACTCCTCCCTGTCATTTTATAATGAGTTCATTCTCCAAATGGAGCAACAAAACATTCGATGCAAATCATCTCCATCTCACGGCTTTTCAGATCAACACTGGAAGTCGATCTCTGAATGAAATAACGAAACAACAACAACAAAAAAAACCCACGTCTAACAGCTCTTGGATGAACACGCACTGAAACTTGAGTCGTCTCTCCAGGACACCTGCACCGCTGAAGCGGTGATGAAAGGGAACGAAAGCCCAGTGATGGAGAGGTTCGTTCTGCACAGCAGCAGGCTTTGTAGTTCTCGACCGACCGTAGTCATTTCAGGCTCAAGGAGCAGACTTCCCTAATCCACAAGATTAAAAGCAATGACAAGCCAAACAGTCTTGGCTATAAATCAAACTAAAAATTAACTACATGTAAGTGTAATAGCGACATATACAAGATAAATCTCTCTCTCTCTCTCTTTCTGATTGTTGCTCATTGTTAGGTGTGGCTGTCTCTCATGCGACGAAAATATGAGTGCCATGATCAGGTCACAATCCAGTTGACCTGTTCGTCTTCTGAGAACATGTCACTCACTCTGCAGCATTTTCTCGGTGACTGACTGCCAACCAGTCTTGCACCAGTCCTGTCCTGCCTGAACGCCTTCATTAGAAAAACACTTTTAGCTGCAAGCTTCCTGAATCTTTATCTGTAAGCTGTTGAAATATGAATGCATGTTCATTTATACACACACATGCACACACTCTTTCCACATTTTGTTGAGAGCCACAAATGTTCAAGTTTTCTTTCTTGTTTTTTTTTTTTGTTTTTTTTTGGTGGCGGGAGGTGGAGGGGGGGAGATTAAGAACTGTACACAGTTTTAATGTTTTCAACAAGTATTCTCACCACCTTTGCATATTTACCTCTTTCCAAATAGCTCAAGCTCAGTCAGATCAGATGAAGAGCCTCTGTCAAAATCAAACATTAAGTCGTGCCCCAGATTCTTAGTTGTAGCTCTGGCTGCATGTTTAGTTGTCCTGCTGACAGACGGACCTCCATTCAGTCTCAAGTTGAGCCTCTTAACAGCTTTCCTTCAGGCTTGTCCCAGTGGAGAAAAGCAATCCCTCTGCATACTTCTGCCTCCACCGTGTTGTGTCAGAATTAAGAATTCAGATCACACGCACAAGAAAGAGCTTTTGTGTTTCAGTTCATGGTGTACAATTACGGAACAAGTTAAATGAGGAGTTAAAGTCAACATTTTATACAATTTAAAAGGAAATATAATGAGGTCATTTTCACGAGATACAGAAATATGGGTGAGAGATCGCACTAATGTGTACATGTAAATTGAGGCATGTGGGTATGGATGTATATATTTAGACATGTAAACCCAGATAAGATGGAAAATTAATTAACATGTCATTCTCTTAATTTTTTTTTTTTTTATAATGAGGGTGCATCCGAGTATATTGTATGAGTTTATGGGGTAGGAGTTCATAAGTTCATTTCTTCTTCCTACTCCTTTTCAAGCTTTGTGGTACAAAAATATGAGCCTTTCGTAATCCTTGTTCATGTGTGTGATTTTGTACTTCTATCATGTTCGAATGAGGGGTAGAGCTAGTTTTCCTCCCCACATAACTCACTGCATGTAGAGCAAAACCTTCCTTCGTCATCCTGCCTTCTTCCACATCTCTGCTTTGTCCCTTCACTGGTGTCTGTGGACTGTAGACAAAAATTTTCTGACTTTACCTAAATAAAATATGGCTTTCTTCTTGTCACTCTTGTATAAAATCCAGACCAAACTCTTCAGAAAGTGCCTTTATTTACCCATGGACACTGTTGTTTGTCCTAGATTTTATCTAGTGGCACCTCAGTAAAGGTGGCTGCATACAAATGAAACTGAAAACTAGTTATTTTCATTTCAGTTCTTTTGTGGTGCATAGGTTTGTAGATCTATCACATAAATAAAATAAATACATTAATGTTTATGGTTGTAACTTGACAAAATGTGTAAAAGTTTAAGCAATGTGAATACTTTTAGCACATATTGTAAATCCATTTAATTTCATGGTTCACTGTAAATACCTCCAGTCTATCTTCCACTTGCAAGCTTTCTGTCTTGTTGGCCTTTTTACTGAGCCCATAAAGATATCAGCTTATGGGGTTTGTAGTGAAAATAGCATTGTGTCAATCTGTTGTCGTTTCTCAAAATAACTTTTCTGCCAAGACAAAGTCAACATGGATTCCTGAGTGATGGATTGCAAGGATTACACTTTGTTTTTTCCACTGACAATTTGAAAGCAAAAGTCAGGCTGTGCAGAAACTAAAATCATCTCATCAGTGGCAACCAAAATCTCCACTTTGACATATGCACCTCATGCTAGAACTGGTTTAGATTTTGAACACTGTTGCTGCTGCTCAGGGACTATGATGGTGCCCTGGTTGGCTGGTTTGGCTCTTGCAGGTTCAACCTGCTGCCACATGCGTGCCCCATGTTTAAGGCTGTCTATGCAAAGATGCGCCACATCATTACTTCTCCGTTCTCACCTCTTTTCCACGGAACAGCTGGGAATACAGAGGCCAGCCTAAGACAGCAGCAATGATTGTGACGGCACACTGACAAATGATTTCTATCTAACTCAGAGCCTCTCCCACTTGTCAGGAGACACGCAACTGAAGTGAGATCGCATTTGCAAGATAAGAACGCTGCCAAAAGACACGGTTCAAGCCTAAACAAATGCATGTTGCTGCAGGCTTTTTTTATTTCACTTGGAAGGATTTTAAAAATACTAGGTAGTGTTTTTAAAAATATTCTAAAATATCTGATCAGATTAAAAATAAATATGTTTCCCTCCCCAGTTTTCAGGGTAAAGCACATGATTTTCAAGAAAAAAGAAAAATACACAAGATAAGCAGATTATACCTGATGCAGACAAAAAGAAGATAGATATTTGACCGATCTTTTACATAAACAAAGCATTGCGTTATGAAGCACTCTACATGTTAGTGTTGTGCTCAGTAGTGGTTGAAGTGATGCATAATTCTCCACCTGGAGCCCAAATAACTGGTGTACCTTTAATTAACTCAAAATAGCGTCTGTTGCTCTCTACCGCCATCTTGTGGACTTAGAGTAAAAAAGAAAAAGAAAACCTTATTCCACACACCAGCCTGCACGGATAAGAGAGGATGCTGCAGCCAATGGATGGATGGACCCAGGAGAATGTGAAACACTAGCTTAGAGGCAGAAGCACTTCAATAGACTGGGCTAACCAACTTCAAGGCCTTGTTCACATTTTTATTCCTCTGGAACAAAGGATACTTTAGATAATTTTAGAATATTATTAGAAAACTAATTTGATCAGTAAGTTATTTTACCGATGTAAATTCTGCAGGAAAACAAAACACATTATATAAATGCTGAAAACCAGGCCCACTGCATTATAATGTTCCCACCTCTGACTTCACTATTTTAGGATGATATGGTGTCTTTTGGCTTCCAAACATCATGCGTTTCATTGCACCCACACACAAAAACTTTAGCCTCATCTACCAGAGTATGTTCTTAGTGTTTCACAAGATTGTCTACGCGTTTTAAACAGGTTTTTACATGCTTTTCCTTCTACAGGGGGAGGGTTGCATGATGAGTTGTTCTTTCCACCCCCCAGATTATGACACATACAGTCCTCACTGGAGCCTTTGGTAGCTTAGAAATTCTTCTGTAACTACTTTTTAAGTTTTTTTTTTTTTTTTTTTTTTTTTTTACCCCAAAACTTTTTCAAAAGGTGGGGGGAACCCCAACACAGTTTTTTTTTA
>NW_015112962.1:214940-239725 GCF_001443285.1 Poecilia latipinna | reverse complement strand
GACCCATACAGTCCTCCCTGGGGCCTTTGGTTGCTTAGAAATTTTTTTTTAACTACTTTTTAAGTTTTTTTTTTTTTTTTTTTTTTTTTACAGCCAAACATTTTGCAAAGGTCGTGTGAGACCTCACACAGGTTTTGTCTATCATGAGATGTTCAAGCCAACCAACAAGCTAGTGGTTCAAATTGTTCTAGAAGTCAATGCTGCTTTATTGCACGTGAGGCTGCAGAGATGGTCATAATGTTATGCCTGATCAATTTATAAATAAGGGCTTGAATTTTTATCTAATTAGTAAATTAAAGGAATAATTGTGTGTTCAGAACCTTTCTCGATTTCCTCATACACCGGTGGCATTGATGTATTTACATTCTAAGCCAATAGGTGGCGGTAATGCGCCTGAATGTTCCTAACAGCCAAGATGATTTTGCATAGAGTACTGGAGGCAGAGTAAAAGTTCACATGACTGTTCATCAGTTCCTTACTACATAAAAAATGCTTAATGCGTCAAATTCGATAGACACGCAATTACATTGATATTAAATTCACAAATTAATTGCATTAGCGTTGCCCTCCACTAACATATGTATTCCTGACGTGACATTCGACGTCATGATGAGGTAAATAAATCACAACTCTGTATTTTTAAACGTAGAATTTTAAATATTTGAGATCAAATTTATATATTGAATCCCATAATTAATCCCTGACTCTGACTCTGTAATGACTTACTTACAAAGCAGCAGCTTTTTTATTTTATTTTTTTGATTAAGCAGACTTGCAGTTATTATTATACACCAGGGGTCCCCAAACTACGGCCCGCGGGCCGGATCCGGCCCGCCACGTCATTTTGTCTGGCCCCCTGAACAAAGCCCGATCCGGCCCGCCTGCTCATACCAGAGAGCATTCAGTGTTTTTTCATATATTGTATTTTCCGGTTTATATGTGGATTTTTCTTCAACCACCAGGGGGCTTTTGAGCAAATGTGAAACTTACTTTCCCTCAATGGAATATATACTCGTCAGTCACCGTTTCACTCACGGTTTTTTCCATTTGCATTCTGGGTAAAAATCTATCCAAAAGTGTCGTCGTCTCCCCCCCCCCACCCGTCGACAAGAATTTCTTTGTTTTTTTTTACTGCAAAAACTAAGACCACAGAAAGGAACAGCTATGTGGCCCTCGCAGGAAAAAGTTTGGGGACCCCTGTTATACACAATCATTTTCTCAACTTCTTAACTTTCTTAAGACAAAAAGTCTTCAATAATAAAATGCAGTTTTATTAAAGTGTTTTAAAAAATTCTGTCAGAAGGGGGCAGCAAAGTGCAACTTAACTTCACCACTTGGAGCAGGAATACCTTTAGTTTTAGTTTCCCTTGGGGAATTACTTTATCTTGCAGAGTTTTGCTTTTAATAAATCTGAAATCCTATGCAACATGACTGACTCAATTGTTTTACATTTGTAATATGAAGCCCAACATAAATTTTTATTTCCAATGTGCTTTTACATAGTTGCTCCGTGCCAGAAAAAAAAGGCATGTAAGAAGGACTGTCATTCATGTGGAATTGGAGTAGATTTATGCCGATCATGACCTTATACCATGACCTCAGACATCCAACACAATGACTAAAAATGATCCTTTATGGGATTGATGCCCTGCAGGGAGCGTCCCATCATAAAGATCATCAAAACAAAGGGGTCTTTTTACCCTGAAAGCACTTTGGTGCTTGAAAAATGTTTTGTGTTTGGCGCTGTGGGGACTACATAGTTTAAATGCTCCTAAACGGGTGGGGGTGTGACAGGTTTGGTAAACAACATCCAGCGGTGGACCTGGTAACACCTCGGCCCTCTGTCCCATCGCGTCCCCTAACATACAGCTTTGAAGTCAAAGACGGGAGTAAAATGTCACCAAGGGGTCTTTGGGATTCATGTGAAGAGCCACAAAAACAACACTTCATCAGGGGCACCATTCAGACTGGTGACCAGCAATATGTGGGGGAATTCAAATGAGAAGCATTGTGTGAGGTAAAAGCCAAACAGATTTGTCTCGTCCCCGGCCCCTTCGTCCTCCATACCGACTTTTTTTTTTCCATGAGAGACTTTGATGGGGAGAAGATGACGGAAAAACAAAGCGGCGAGTCTCAATTGAGTTCAAATAGAAAATAGGTTGTAGTGAAATGAGTGGGTGGGACAAAGATGCCGTGGTTAGACATATAAAAAAAAAGAAAAAAAAACAATTGAGCCAGTGTATCAATCTGTCAGAGACAGGAGAGAGGAGGGAGAGTAATCAGGATGAGAAGAGATGCACTGGTCAGAAAACACTGAGAAAAGTTGATTTCTCTTTAGAGAATCTTCCCCCTGCTCCTCTTGCAGTATTCATCCCAGGCCCAGTCCTCCTGAAATGCTGACGCATTGGCTGCACAACCCCTTAAAATATTCTGCAAACCCCCCACCCAGCTGCCCTCGTGTGCTACTACACAGACAACCTGGACCCCAGACCACGACATAAGGAGGACAGGCCAAGTGACCCGCTCTTTAATGTTCTACCCAGCTGGAAATCAACTGGATTGACTCATAGGGCATTCTGCAACCTCATACTGTCTGCTGACTTCCTCTTAAACTTCAAATGGAGCCCAGAACAAACAGAAAAAATCCAATTTATGAAATTCAAATCCCAAAAAAGGAAAGATATTTCCTTATTTTTGATGATATGAAGCCATTTAGATACTAGAATTTATGAAGATTCTCAGCAAGTAAGTGGTCTTGCAGATGTCTTTTGCTTCTTTGGGGAGAAGTAAAAAAAAAAAAAAAAAAATCTTTGGATAATCCACCACCAGTTTTGTGAAATTGGGAAGGACAAAGTACCGTCTCAGGTGATTGATTAACTTCTAATAAACCGATGAGCTGAGCACATTAGATAACAGTCGGAAAAGGATTGTTGTAATTTGCAGATCATGGTGCACACAAAACAGTTTAATTACAACGTATTCTTGTGTTTTAATGACTGTTTCCTGTGTTTTATGTCAAATGAACAAAGTATTCACACCCCTTCAACCTTCCCATGTTTTATCTCGGAGAACATGAAGCAGTGCATAATTATAATGTGGGATGAAATTGATATGAGGATGTCATCGTTTTTGGCAAATATTGAAAAATAAAAAAAAAACTTTCCCATTTTTGTTGCAGAATAACACTGGACCTGAAATCAGACAGATAGTGTCTGACTTCAGGTTGGTTGTTGTTGTTGTGATGGGGGGTGAACATCAGCGACAGTCTCAAAACTTTTGGAGCTTCTATCAAGTTTTCCTTCCACCAACTTTTCCATCGACTTTAACCAGCTTCCCCGTTCCTGCCGAGGGAAAACATCCCCGCAGCATGATGCCGTCACCTCCATGTTACACCAACCGGATGGTGACTCAGGATGCAGTGGGAAATTTTTTTGACCACACATAGAACATTGTATACAGGCTAAAAAGCTCCTTTTTCCACATATTCAATGTGTCCCCAACATGGTTCGTGACAAATTTCAAACAGGACTTATATCTTTCCTTCAACAGTGGCTTTCTTCTTGCCAGCCATTCATAAATACCAGTTTTGTGGAGGCCAGGACGAATAGTTGACAGAATCTCCCTCCCGAGATGTGATGGGTCAGTAATGTTCTCTGGCAAACCTCTGAAACCTTTACAGTACAAATGCATTTACTCTGAGACCCACTGTTGGAGAAAACTCTAGTTAGTAAAATCTGGTTGCACGAGGTTTAATTTAGCATTAGAGTAAAAGGGGCAGAATACAAATACACGATGCACTTTTCTAGATTTGAAAACTGAATCCTTCTCCTTCAACAATTGTTACATTTGTTCACAACTTAAACAAATAATGCAATGTGGTCACAGTGTGACAAAATGGGAAAAAGTGAAAGTGACACAAATTAAGAGCAAAGAGCAATGCAGCAACACAAACATTTCATGAATGACGTCTTCCCAGACAAGCTGCTCTAACCCCGAATATTCAGACATCTTACAAAATAACCTAACAAGAAATAACAGAAAATTTAAAACTGCATGTTTAACATACATATTTCTCTTACCGTATTTTCCGAACTATAAGGTGCACCTTTAACGAATGGCCTATTTTAAGACTTTCTTTGTACATAAGGAACACCGCATTTTAAGTCGCATTGAATAGACGATACAGTTAGAGTTGCCACCCGTTTTGTTCCGTACTCTACAAATGTGGATGTATAATAACAAAGAACAGCTCCCCGAGTACTTTATATAGTAGGCTGCCCCAGTCATTGTTTCATTCACGGTGTTGGTGTTGCAATATTGTGCCCAACTGCTTTCTGGGTAACACAGACCAACCGATATGGTGCCGCCACAGTCTCTGTCTCCCCCCCACCCCGGCTTTAAATGTATAGGGGCTGGTCCCTTGGTAACCCTAGTCGAAGCACCCCGGATGAATGTCTAAAGCCACTTTGTTGACATAAAGAATGTCAACAAAACAGTCCGACTCCGGTCGGCGAGGAGAGCCTTCCACGACTGGAACGCGGTGTGGCCGGACGATGGTCACCCTTCTCCGTTCGCACACAGCATGTTCGTGGAGAATGTGGTGCTAAATGACCTGCAGACGACCTGATTATAGATGGTCGGTAGGTAGATGGGTCAGTCAAACTTTATTAACAAACCAGAGTTCTGAAAACTATCCCAGCATGCACCGCACACTTCTTCTTCTACAGGCGAAAATGAAGTCGGCGGCTGCTTACCGTAGTTGCTAGACCTGTTGTGGCTCAATATTGGTCCATATATAAGGTGCAGCGGATTATAAGGCGCAGTGTCTGCTTTTGAGGAAATTGAAGGTTTTTAGGTGCGCCTTATACTGCGGAAAATACGGTAATCACTTCTAATTGGAAAATAATAAAACAACAGCATATTGGTAGAGGGTTATATTTTATGTTCAGATGGAGTAAACATTTACTAAAACAACTCTAGGAAGCGGTAAAATTGTGTCATGGCGCTTTATACCTGCCTACGTTCTTTTGGCCATCGCACCAATGAAAGTGGAAATGAGGTCTCAGCAGCTACCGACCTGACCCAACAATAGCAGAGCTTGGCCTGGCGAGTCGCGGCAGCCAGAGCTGGAGAATGAACAGGTGGTCATTAAAACTGCTGCAGAGCCCTCCAAGACAATGCGAAGGGCAGAGAGGCCAGAGAAGAAAGTGGAAGACAAAAGGAAAGAGATAGAAGAGTAAGTAGAGGGTGGGGAGCGTTTGATGCCTGGACCGTGCGCTCCTTAGTTCGGTCTGAGGGCTGTGCTTCAGAGCGGATGTGTTAACAGTTTCAGGCTCAATGGAGGGAGAAATCCCCACAAAGCGAGGTGTACAAATATTGTGGGAAATCCGTCCGCTCTTTAATATTTCATGAAGGCCCACAATCTATTCATAGGACTCCATTCCTTTGGAGGGGCCCACATTCAGGCTCACCCCGCAGGCTCAATGGGCAGCCCTTAATTGAGTGCCCGCTCATTCTTCGTCTCCCTGGCAGATTGTTCCCCATGAAAGCCCCCGGCTCTTCATCCTCCTCTTCTTCTCCATGAGAGTGGTGAAAGAAAAGGGGGCATGCCTTGCTGGTGGTGCATGTGGGAGGGAGGAATAAGCAAAGGGGCAGAGGTGGGGGGTAGGTGTGGATCAAATGTGATAATAGGGCAAGAGGTAGTGTCCAGAGATGTGGGGGTAGGGGGCTAATCCTCGGGGTGGGTGACAGAGGGGGGTGGCAAGGCAGGAGTGTTGTAAAGTGTCTGTGGGTTGGTGTCTGAGGGTTAAGTATGACTGTGGATGTGGGATTGATTGGCAGGTTAATGCTGCGTCCCACACAAAGGGAAAGTCTGTTTGAGATTACATGTTCTTTTTATCTCTGCTGCTGCATCCAAAGTTATGGGGAAGACTACATCCTTGACATCCAGGTTTTCACTGGCGATCTCGTGTAATTAGTCTGCAGACCATCATTTTTAGATCAGGTAAAAGTTTCAGAAATCTGAGAAACAGATTACATTATACTGGAATGCATTTCCTGATCTTATTTTTCTATATCATTTATAACATTAATAATTTACTCCTATACTTATCTTCTACCCTCTGTTGGAGGATATAAGTATTACAGTACAAGTTTTAGTCGAGATCCCAAGATGGCTGCACACACCTTCTTAGCTGTCAGTTTTCATGGAGTACAAAGCGTTTTTGGAATGGTTACAGTAAATCAAATCTAAAAAAAAAAAAGATCATTCATAAAGATAAGACATATCTCCGATCGCTACAGTTTATCTTCCCATGCCTTCACATGTCACGTGTTTTATGCTACAGCCTGCTGACAAAAAAAAATTATACTCAATGATGCAGGAATGAGGGTCCAGGGAATGATGAGTGCAGCAATGAATAGGATAACATGCTCTAGACCAGGGGACCTCAGTCCAGGCCTTGAGACGTCAAGCCCTGCAACTTTTATAATCAAATAATCAGGTCACTAGCAGAACTCAGGAGAACTTCCCTGCATACTGAGGAAGTGATTCAGGTGTTTTAGACAAGTCAATTGTTGGGAGATATTTGAGTTTACAGTTGACATAAATAATAACACATCAAATTGTTAAGGTAAAATGTTGACCAAATGAAGTCTTCTCATCTTGTCGTGTCTGCAGTCGTCCTGGTTCTAAGTTATGTGATCAGAGCCATAAAGCAGGTATGTCTGAAGGTTTTTCACCAAACAACACACACACACACACACACACACACACACACACACACACAGTAAAAACAAGCCCTTCATTGAAAAACAGAATAAGAAGTCGTGTTCAAAACGACTTCATGTGGATGTGTGAGCTGAAGCCTTGCAGAGAAACACGATCATTGCGTCATAAATTTACACCTCAGCAGTGAGCGCTTCATCCGACCTACAGTTGAATCGGCGCGCTGCCTCAAGGTGGACGGCCAGCTGGGGGCCTGACCTGAGAGCTCGGCTGCAGTCTGGGCCTCCAGCTGCAGCTCAGGCTCCTGATCCCTGATTAAAGGTCATCCCGCTTCTTCTAAGGGCCTGTAAGACCTTGGGAGCCCGGCTCACTCTTAGTGACACCCCTTCTCCATGCCGATGTGTGTCCAACAGGCTTATGCAGGCTGGTGATGGGTGAAGAGGACCTGCAGAGAGGAGAAAATCCTCCACCTCCACTTGCATTCACACACACACACACACACACACACACACACACACACACACACAGAGAAAGCAAGCTAGGAGCTGCATACACAGACACTGGATGCATAATTTATCCTGGTGGTACCACCCCTGGGATCCAACACAAGCACCCCCCTGGTGGAGTGTGGCAAAGCCATGCTAAATGGATTGTGCAGAGGAAGAGATTTAAAGCTTTCATAGTGCTTAGTGTGTTCCAGGCGGCTGCATCTTGGGGCTTTGATGGATTGTTCTCAGGTTCATTTCAGGATTTTCTTGGGAGATTTTGGAATTTTCATGGATGTACGCTGGAATTTGAAAACATAAGTATAATTAAAAATTTTAAGGGGAATGTTTGGGCTCTTTCTGTTTTACATTTTGATCACCTCAGATTCAATGTCCCAAAATAATCACGACTTAGCTAATCTCGCTGGTATGAAAACAAACACCAGAATACTTCAGTCAGAGTTCACCTGTAACTTAACTTTGATTTGAACACAAAAGTTTGAAAAAAGTTTAACAAGATGGAATTAGAAAGATGAATCTTGTAACATGATTGCATTGTGCTTATTAACCTAACAAGTGTAGATTATTAAACCTTAATCCTTGGAGGCCCCTGGCTTCAGGAACACTTAAATCCAGTCATCTCCGGATGCAGGACACTCCTGCCGTTCAGTTCCTGGGCCTTTGTATCAGAGGGTATTAACACCACAAGTACCGCCTGAGACTGAGATGCCCACATTATTACAGAACTGCTGACTGGTTTGTCTGAATGCTCTAAGCAGGGGGAGTTTTATTTACCAATGGAAGACTTTCTGCAAGTCCAAACTGCTTAAGATACCTTAAAATAGACTGAAATATAAAAATACTGTGAAATACAGATATTTATACATAGTGAAACTTTTAAACATTTTATTTTTGCAATGGATGTCTGACTATTTAGACATCAGGAAGAATAGATAAAAATAGACAATTTTCTGCTTACACACACACACACACACACACACACACACACACACACACACACACACACACACACACACACACAGTTTAGAAAAAATAAAAAAAGGTATTTAGAACTAAATATTTAATTGGGAGCTAAATATTTTGTTTGTAAACAAAATATTGGAACATACTGGAAAACAGTTGGAAGTAAATGTACTTTGTAAATTAAACATTTAGCTTATGAATTCAATATTTAGATTGGAACTACGGCATTTATAAATGTATGAATAACATGGTGAAAAAATATGACTTTGAAAAATGAACACTCAATTTTTTCCTCCATGATAGGCTAATTAAACCAAAAATATTGCTCTTTATTTTTTTTTACAGTGTAACTTCACAAATGACAGCCCTTGAACTCACCCCAAGTCACTGATGGCAACTCTTAAAATCCACAACAGCCTTGGTAGCATTTGCCTGTCCTGCCTGTCACCAGTGCTGGATCTGCATCATTTCACACACAATACGCCATACCCCCGATAAGAACCATCTCCTGCTATTTGGTGCCCACGATCTTGATTTTACCACGCTCGTTGTGCGCCATTACCCCTAGCAACCGTTGCCATGCTGCTGACACTCGGACTTCAATGTCATCATGGGTGGAATTCTTTTTCCTTTGAAGTCTGTGTCATGAAGCTCTTCAAAGGATGATTGGTGATATTGTAGTGTTCAACAGAGAATTTATTACCAAAGTTCAAATCAGAGTGTCAAACATGCCTGGAGTCAGCAAAATCGAAATGGAGATAGAGCGTGAATTTGTCAGGGACCTTTTGTGGCAAGTGATCGAGAAGGTTGCAAACGCATCTACTCTGCATCATGTCAGAAGGACCTTTGAGGGCATCCATGATGTCCTCTTGTGTGCAATTATGGCAGAAATTAAGGAATTAGATCTGGAAGTCTTGACTACAGTGTCAGAAGAGCTAAGTGAGAGTATCTTCCAAAGCATCGCCAGAGATTCTTTCCAATTTGCTAGTGAATTGTGTTTATTTACATCACTTATATACCCACAAGTGCATCCAAGAATAGTAAGAATGTTCAAGCATCACCTGGAGAATCCCGTTCCTCCAGAACCTACCAAAATGAAGAGATTTTTCTCATCTGTAAGAGCAAAGATCAGAAAGACTTTCTTTGACAGCGAGAGCTTGTATTCAGATGAAAACTGTGTGAGTGAGAGTTTTCTTGAATCTACTGATCCTAAAGGTACAGAACCAGTGCAGTACGACACAGACAAGAGAATCAGACGTGGAACAGAAGCAGAACGTAACAAAATGGTAAGATTAATTCTTTGGAAGCTAATTAGTAAAGCTAGTTATAGATCAGTCACATCATATACAATGAGGGACAGGGTACTTGTCCACCTTGGGCTTTTTGGAGTACTCTGGGAAGAAATAAAGGATCTAGACTTTGTATTTTTCCCCAAGATGGAGAAGAAACTCAGTGCAGACATCTACCAACTTCTAAGTGGAAACGACGATATTGTAAGGGAACGGCTTTTTCACCTCATGAAACTGAATGACCCAATTGTTAATTTCAAAATTATCACTTGTTTCAAAAGAACCCTGGCACATCCCAGAAAAGCTCATTTCCCAGAAAACTGTCTGAAAACTGCTCAGAAACACTTCCAAAATGTCTGTAACATGTTCCGTCTTAACCGAGTTCATCCATGTTCAAGAAGCCCTGAGCCTAGGCCATCGACTGAACCTGTAGGGAAACCTGACTATGAAGGCCAGGACGCAACTGAATCCCCTGTCAGTGAACCTGAAACCTCAAAGCTGTCACAGCACATCCATGACATCTGTGGAGTTTGCTGAACTATATACACGTAAAAAGTGAAGATGTTGTCTCTGGGACGTTCTGCAAAGTGCTTCCTAATGTTGCTGCGTTAATAGCCGTGCGTCATCCAATTTTCATACAGGTGCGTCCTTGTAATCGTGTTCTGGAAGATCCTGAAAGCCAACAGAACACAAATTAAGACCTTACAAATTTGAACGTATCCAATCTGATTTCAGAAAATCTGGAATGATGAGGAAGCACACAATCCTTAGCGGCTGAATGCTTCCTGAATGTTTAATGGCGTTTCATTTTTGACGTTTGGCAAACTGTCTGCAAAAAATTGCATGTCAGTTGTCATGACAGTCTTATTTTTGTTTTTCCTTTTTAATTGCCTGTTCAAAACAAACAAACAAATAAATACATACATACATATTCAATTACTTACTTAATTAATCAATGGACCAATTAATCAATTACTGAGTCAATTAATTGCTTGCTGGGTTGATTGGTTGGTTCGCTTATTGATTGAGAAATGAATAAATGTACACTATACATTCAGGATGAAGTTCAATAAATGTTTTCTAAACGTTCCTTGCTGCTGGGTGCAGAATCATGAATGATGATTTTATTGAATCAGTTTCATATCTTTTAAGCCCAGTGGTGCAGTTGGTACTACTGTTGCCTTGCAGCGAGAAGATCCTAGGTTCAATTCCTGGCCCGGGGTCTTTCTGCATGGAGTTTGGAGGTTCTCCCTGTGCATACGCGAGTTCTCTCCAGGTACTCCGGCTTCCTCCTGCAGTGTGAGACATGCGAGTGTGTGTGTGCGTGGTTGTTTGTCTCTGTGTTGCCCTGCGACAGGCTGGCGACCTGTCTAGGGTGTACCTTGCCTCTCGCCTGAAATGTCTCGCTGGAGATAGGCACCATTAGGGACAAGGGTGTACAGAAAATGGATGGAGGGATTTATGACCATTCTTTATTCTTGTCTTGGTAGAAACGGTGTGCAGTCCTGACGTTCTTTAGACATTCTCTCGGCGTCAGCTGTGTGCTGTTGGTAGTACTTTCCACTACAGTAGACAAGAGATTGCCTACTGTTGCTACGTGCTCATCCAGCAGGAATGAACACTATAACTTGCTTGTAGTGAACAGAATTAATGTTCAGCCTTTTCACTGCGCATCCTGGGTGTTTTCAAGCTTCGTGGACCAAAGAAGCAGCCAATAAATTAATTCTGCCAAGTGGCAGTTCACAATCCCCCTAATTATTTATACTTTTTCCATTGGTCGGGGTGTCACTTAGATAAACACTGCAGAGGTTCATCTCATCTGGTCCACAAAAACTCAGAGTGTGCCGTTACCAATGGCTCCGCTGAACTCTGACCCCGCTGGGTCACAGTGAGCGTTTGTCCCTCGGTAATTGGACAGAAGGGGGCTTTCGCTCTTCATTTAACCTTTGGGGTCCAAATCTTTTTTTTTTTTTTTCTTCCCTCAGCTCCCATAAAGTCCCTGGTCCTGACCCAGTGTTTTTCAGCCCATCTTTCCTCCCCCATCATGAGACCTTTGAAAGCTGGAGTGTGCTTGCCCTGTCATAGACAATGGTGGAGTTAGTGACCCCTGACCCAGCAGACTGAGGCCTTTCTTACAGGATAAGGCACTGCCTTTAGCTACGGTGGGTTATTGCTGCACAGCTTGGCAACAGAAAGAGGGTAAACACTTGTCAAGGTTCTCCTTGTCCAGACCCAACCCCCAACTTATTTTCCGCTGTGGTCCTTTAGCACATATTCTCTCCTTTCGAAGAGGTTTTTAGGTCTGTTGAAGGATGGGCAGAAGCAAAGGCAGGCCACTTGTTTGGATTTTAAGGCAGAGCTTCAAAATCCATCATACTGACAGTCCTTTGTTGCCTGTCCAAAGGGAACAGGAGTCATCCCGGGTACATAATACACAAAACACTATCTAAAGTAATAAATGCTTTGGACATGCATCTGCTTGTGTACAGCTGCATTTGGATGCTTTGCAGTAAGGCTTTTGTTTTAAAAATCTGTGTTGCAAACTACTCAAGTGGAACAGAAACCTCTAATCAAATCTATTTCATTCATTTCAGACCTATATACCATGCAACAAAACAAGATGGCTCTTATCACAGACCTTCAATAGTTAAAAATAAATTAAACACAAATGAAAAAACACTAAATAGTCTTGAAAAAGGATTTTACATAAAATTAAGAAAATTAGGGACAACCCTTACCATCCTCTTCCATGAGACTGTCTCCGGGAGGCAGAGTGTCGCAGTCTTCTTCAGATTCGCTGTAACACAGACTGCTACAGGAGATGCCCACGGTCATCACCACCTACAACAACTCTTTAAAGAGTCTTGAATAATTTAAGTTACCACAACATTTAGTTCCCATTGGGATTAAAGTATTTTAATTGAATTGAATAATGTGTGCGTACTTGATCAATGGTGTGAAATGCACAAAGTTGTGCTGCATTAACACTGGCTATATGTTGCTATTCCATGAGGTCATCTTCTAATTTATTTTCTTTTTTAATAATAAATCACAAACTTATCATTTGAGTGTGGAATTGTAATGATCTTCTCCTTGTGATAAGTATGTTCCAAATTATTCAGACTTCAAGCATTCACCATAAAGAGGTGAGTGAAGCATCTGCATATCATAATTGGCTCATAGCAGTGATAGTTGCAGAATGCTGATTCTGGAGCAGTTTTAGACATGCAGTTTACATGTAGAGTCAAAGGAGCAGCACCTATGTGGCGTTTTTTCCCCAACATGTCTAAAAACTGTGACAGACTGGCTTATCAGGTGATCAGTTTGTGTATGCCGGAGAGTTAATGGAGGGAATTATTTAAAGTTTTACAAGCTACTAATATACATACTAATATACATATATATATATATGTTGCCTCTCCCATCACACCACTTCCACAAGCTCAGCCTTATTCCCATGGTGCATCCTGGTGCTGTGTGTGCAAGGTGTGCATCTATGCTCTGCAGGACTCTGAAGTTTCTTTTTTTAAATTTCTTTTAACCATATTGTTATACTCACTTTATGCAAAATGGGTAAATACAAATAAATCTAGAACGATGAAGGACCTCTAGTGTTCTGAATTAAAAAAAACTGCTGGATTTGATAAACGCCACAAAATCGGCTTCTTCTGTATTCAAAAAATAAAGGAAAAACTTATTTAGCTGCTGCCATTTCTGTGCTATAAATGTCCTCAAAAATAAATGCTGACTTTTTAAAACTTTCCTCTCCATAAAATGAAGTGAAGGTTTGACATTTTCTCCAGACTTCAGTTTTGATTTTTTTTTTTTGCTACTTTCAACCCAGTATAAGAAGAAAAAAAAAAAACTATCCTGAAGTACTTCCTATTCCTAATCCCTTGATTGCTGTCCCACATCCCAGTGTATTGCTGTGGTGTTACTGTGGAAACCCAGTAATCCTCCCTATTGCTCGAGTGGTCACTGAGGAGCGACCTCCCGTGTCCAGATGCTGAGCATGCGGCTGGGGCGAGCAGAGCATCCTGTCAGTGCTGCAGCCATATGGGCTGAATAGGAGGACTCCTCTGGGGCTGCTGGCCTTTATTTTTTTTAAAGACAGAAGCTCATTATCCCAGCCCTGCCCTCCGCGCCACTTAATGATGCAGAACAGCATTGTACAGTATTGTAAACTGCTTTCTGCTCTTTTTTCGCCCTGTCGGGTCTTAAATGGCAGAAGACCCTCTCTTGCTGCCCCTCTCGCACAGTGGGTGTTTTAGGGCCCTCTACTTTTATCCCATTCTTTAACCGCCTCCTGTCTTTTTCTACTTCTGCCATGCTTTCTCAGTGTGCTCTTGAGTGATGGTCTAATTGTCAAGGAACAATTAAGCCATCTGATTTCTCTGCTCCGCTTTAGTTTCTTGTTTTAGCCGCCCGAGTGCAGAATCTGTCTGAGAAAGTTACACCATGTTGCCATGCATGACTCCGGTTATTTTCTCATTTTAAAGTTTTCATTTTGCTACAAGCAATTCGGAAGTGAAATCACTTTAGTAACTAATATTCAGACACAGTCCGGTCCATCGCTAAGTGAAGAGCTGGGTCTCCTAGAAACATTAGGAGAGGTTATTTATAGGTTGTCTAATAATCAAACCGCTCTAAGGCCTCATCCTTGTAAGCCCAGTAAATCTGTCTCTCCTCCTGTGTTCACCATGAAATGTGTTCCTTTTTAATGGACAGGTGAAGTAAACAGCTGGGGGACAGCTTTGCTTGGGATGTCTGCACACATTCACGCCCAGCCACTCCTTTTGTTCATGTAATGTCACATCTGTGACCCTGTCTGCTCCCTGCTCCCACTCGCCCTTTCATCCTCTTTTCTGCTCATAATTTCCGCTCAATTTCATACTGTCTCGGCCCCTCCCTGCACGTGGAGACACGTCTTTGCTATAAATCAACGACCCTCATTTCAAATCTTGATGAGATGTGATCCTTCTCAAACACGCAGCGCTACTCGGGGTGAAGATTTTGGAAAGTGTCAAACAATACCGTGAACTTTTACACATTATGTTAATTTGCTGAATCAACCGAAAGCACTGCATCATTGTGAAGTTGAACAAATTCAGTAATTGACACCGCAAGGGTGTTTTCCACTTGCATTCAGCCACTTTTGACTCCTACAGCTCAATGTAAATAATCTAATAAGTCCCTCTGCATAAAACTGAGAATCTCTACCATCTATCGCCCTTATACAAGTTCTCAGCTGTCAGCTGTGTGCCTAACTGTAACAAAACAACTAGAAGTGGAAACTAAAGATCTAAACATGTGAAGGTGGCGTCACAGTTCAAAACTGTTGTGAGAAGCTTATGGAAGACAGACACAGAGTTTAAAAAAAGCAATTAACCCTACCAAATACTAAGGAGATGCATCTACAGAAAATGAAAACATTTTCTAAAAATGTATCTCTAATTATTCTAGTATTTAGCAAATAATACTTTTGGTGACCCTAGCTGACCTAAAGCAGGAAAGGTTTAATGTGACTTGAAAACAATGTGGACAAAAAGTTTTATGTCTATGTGTGTGTATTATGTAAGGGATCAGGATGTACTTCATCAACAAAAGCTGAAAATGTATTTATATGATTGCATAGCAGTGGATCTTTTTGCCTTTGATAACTCAGATGGCTAGTAAATATTTAGACTGGTGACTCCTCAAAACCTAACAATGCAACAAGAGCAACAATTTGGGAAATGTGTAGTATTTTTAAGACTGATTTGCAAAAAACAGCCACAAAACTTTTGTTAAATGTGTTTTTTTCATACACACAGCAGCAGTGACAAGAAGTAACCTGGCATTTAAAGCAATAAAATCATCAAAACTGTTAAATATGCTGCTGTGTTTTGAAAGCAGTTTATGCTACTAGAAGCAGAAACAAAAATCGGTTAAGGTTTAGAAGATTCTTTGGAAGTAGACGTTTTTGTCATAAGCATAATTTTTCAACCCATTGAAGCCTAGATTATTTATCAGAACATCAAAGTTTACACATGATTATTACTACATATAGTTTGAACTTTATTTTCTACTTAATTTAATTTTTACTTGGTGCATCTGCAGCATTGTTTGCTCTTCAAAATAAAGTAGACATTTGAGTTGGTTTGATATCTTAGATTCCATCAAATTCGTACTGAAAGTTTTTAAAAAGAGGTTACAAATTTGCAAAACCTAAAGCATCTTATTTCCTGGCTTCTGCACTGAAACATAACCTGTTATACGTTTCAATATTAAATGTTAACTTTACTCTATGTTGTACATTATGTCTATGAATTAAGTGTTTCGGTTTATGTTTTCAATTTTCTACGTTATCATACAAGCCAGATAAATGTCAGAAAGTTTCTGACTTTTTTTCCTCGCTGTAAATTTACAGTGCAATGATGTCATCTGCTCAAACAAGAATGCAAATGAAACCACAAGGTTTCATTTTAAGATGACTAATTTTTACAAGCTTTCGGTGCATTTTCTCATGCCAGGGAGCAGCCAATGATCGGCCTGTGGGGGCTCGTGCTGTGACAGGAGCTCAGTTGTGAGGTGCTAATGAGAGAAAAGGACGGCCCGGCCACCCCTCCCGCACTTTTCTGCGCTTTGTTTCTCCCTCTGCCCTCCCACCATCATTAGCTTAATGCGGCTCTCTCCCTCAGCTGAAAAAAAAAAAAAGAAAAAAAAAGAAAAAAGACCTCTGCCAGTTTGGTAAAAGGTTCTCAGATGCAAATCTCTGCCAAGTGCTAATGGAGGTAAATGAAAATTAATTGATTCTCATTCAAAGGCCTTTTCGGTTGCCTGTTCTCCCTCCGTGTTTTCTTAAAATGCGAACATTACACCACCTCCACTCCAAAGCTGGATGCAAATAAATGGGAGCAAGTGAGGACGTTCTCCCAATACCTGGATATATGCATGAGATGGGAACTTGTATTCTCTGACTATAACCACATATTGCATGTAAATCATGTTTGTTTTTTGTTTTTTTTTGTAATGATACCTGACGGTTTCTCTCAGCTAGATAAATGCCAGAAAATTCAGGACTTTTTGCTCACTTCATCTACTTAATTTCCTGTAAATTCATCTTGGTGGGATCACAATCCAGCCAGATTTTTGGGATGCATGGCAAATGGTTTTCCTGTGAGCGATTCTCTGCAGCTCCTCCAGAGTTATCATGAGCCTCTCAACTGTTTTTCTAATTTTCATTTGCAGCTAATGGACTGAACAATGCTCAGGGAGAGTTTCAAAGCTTTGGATATTGTTTTATACCACAAAGTTGGGTAAAACTGAACCCATTCCGTCATTGTTAATCTGATGTCCACAGGCATGTCAGCATGTTCTACCAAACAACCGACCAGAAAAGCTACTTCATGTTAGTGAACCAGGCAAGTCTTAGTTTTCTCCATACAACCAGACCATGTGTCCAAAACACCTGTAGCAACATCCACACTCTATAAGCGCCATTAGCTAACTCACAACAACATGAACTCTGGCCCCAATAAATCAATTCAAGCCAATTCTACCATCAGACTGGAGTTGCAGTCAACCGTCATTCATTTGGCTCAGACAAAGAGGAAAAACGCAGTCATAGCTGAAGAAAACATAGTAACTAAACATCCAGGATGACCACTCAGAGAGCAGTTAATGATTAGGCACCATGTAAAGACAAAGATTTTTTTTTACTGATAGAAGGCACATAAAAAGCAAAAAACGTCAGTAAAAGACAGGATTTTCTTACATGATCAACTTTATGTGAAAAACAACAGGAAGGCCGACTGATTTGTGTTTCATGCTTTCAATACTTGAATGTTTTCTAAATTTCCCTTTCCTTTGGCAAATTTAAACCACTTTCTTTTAGGTCTGTCACAAAATAAAACCGATGAAATATATTGAAGACTGTCGTTGTAAGGTGTCAAAATGTGAAAAATTCAACATAATGTGGTTTAAATAAAAACATTTCCCACTTTCTTATAACCAGAGACTTGATGTTAGATACAAAGCCACACAGAACAAGGAACTATCGCATGTAGAAGATAAGAACATTCTGATCCTGCAATCCTTCCTGCTCTTCTGATATTTTTTGTTTACCCATTAATCTATCAGATTCCATTTTCCTTTTTATTAACCAACCCTTTGTGGTACACCCTCACCCCTTTCTTCATTCAGAGTTGCAAAAGTGTAGAGTAGGAATGAAACATTAACCAGACAGAGAAGGGACAGCGACTAAATGAGTGAGCAGAGATGATGCTTAACCCTAACCCTAACCCAGGGTCAGCAGAGAGGTCACACTTTCAGTCAGGTTTTATTTTCTGATGAGGAAAAAGTCGTTATATGTTGAGCAATAGCAAAAAATACAGACCATTAATGAGCCCAATAGGCCTATAGCTGGGCCTGGGCAAGCCTATAGCTACCAAGGCCGAAAGCTGGATGTTGGATGTTGTCCTACATCCAGTGCAAATGCAGGAAAATCATAAAAGTTCTGAGAGATAAAATTTAATTTAGTTCTGCACAAAAGCAGATAAAACAGTGTCACTATTCTCAGATACAGCTGATAGTGTAGCTCCAACTCCCCATTGACTACCCATGCATAAAGACAATACAAAACTTGTTTAAGGTGTAGCTGGGGAGTAAGTTGTACTTTTTCAACTAATTCTTGCATGCTCTCTTTTTTCTAATGCCGTCCCGGGTAAATGCCATGAAACAAACCAACACTGGCTAACTGGAAACCAGTTTCATCACTGGTCCAGTTCATTTACCCCTGAGCTGATGAGAAGGGATCTAATCCTGTGTGAAAGTCTCTCCGTTGTGCATCTGAATTTATGGAACGCTGTGAAAATTGTACACATGGCGTTTAACTCATTGAGTGGAAAGAACTCCCGACCTCCCAGGAAGCGCTATTCATATAAAACTGAATCACATTCACTGGCTTTGACCGCTGACAGATAGCTTTACATCATTCCTCGGACCGTACCGTGAGACCGCGGCGTCCATCAATTTAACAACCAAAAAAAAAAAAATAGGCACCCGTCAAAACGCCACCGCCGACAGATTTTCCTCCTCTGTGGCCCGAGAGTTCACACACACAAAATCAGACAAAAACCAACACGTTTCTGAATCCCAAACCAATCAAACCCAATAAAACTAACAAAGCTGGGCGAGGTTTTTGAGTAGGCCATGAAAGAAAAAGAAGAGATGGCCCTACAATGAAAGCTGGTGAAAGGAGGGCCATTTGCTAAGCTATCATTCATGAGGTATGGGTCCCATGCCTGTACAAGCTTGCTCCCAGCTCCACACACTTGTTGCCATTGTGACACAATGGCAGAGAGAAGCCTCTGTAGTCCCGGGGATCAATTCAAACCCTGACAACACCACACTAAACCAGGGTGCCATTTGTTCAGAAGGAACCCCCTGAAACCTCTCTCCCCATCTGTCAGGGGGCCTCCGAGCCACTTTGTGTCGGTGTGTGTGTGAGAATGTGAGTGGGTGGGAAAGAAGGAGTGAGCAGGGAGGTTAATCAAGATTTTGGATGTGGATGGGTGTGGGGAGGAGGTCTCCTCGCGTGAATGTGTGGCAGGGGAGCATGGTCATTATGCTGATTTTCCTTTTTTCTTTCAAGACGTTGGAAGAATACTTTCTTTCACCTTCCTTGTTCCCTCGGCCGGGCCAGTCTTCTGCCACCTATGCTGCCCACTTTTATGCTACGGCAGGGGTGGTCAAAGGAACAGAAATCTGGGAATCAGGTCAATTATGGATGGTGGCTTGCTGATAAGAGTGAAAGAAGGCTAGCGAGAGAAAGCGGCAGTGGCAGGGGAATGGAACCTGACAGCTGTTTTTTTCCTATTATATAATTTGGGCGAGCACTGCTGGGCCGATGCTGCGAGCTCGGCCCGACCCGACCTCTGTTTTGTCAGACCTGTTGTGACGCTCCTAACTAGATCCGTTCTCACACAGACCTCCCCCTTGAGTAAACGTTTTCCTCCTTCCTGTAACTTCACACGCATCCTTGCACACCTGCAAATTCTCCAGCCGCGCCTTCATTTTCCACTTTGTGCGCCGGCCATTGACGGCGTAGAAAAGAAGCAACAAAGCAGGACAGATATTTGTTCTTTACTTCATTAGGAAACCTGAAGGGTCCCTTTCAAGCGCTTCCGTTTGAAAGCACAACTCCTGTTCAGTTCACACATCCACGGTCCTAAAAACACCCCCCCCCCAAAAAACAAAACAAACCGGGCACCGCGTCCCGCTGACCGCCGTATTCGGTAGAGGTTCGTGTTGGTTCTAGCTCACAATGGGACAAGTGGTGACCTCTGGCCTTGGCACTGACCCCCTCTCTTCCAGGGGTTAGTAGCTGAGACAGATGTGGGTAAACTTCCCCACGTGAACAAGAAGAAGGGGCCCGCTTGTTAAAAGACTCTGTTTTCTCCCTCGCCTTGGAGAAAGTAAACCTCAAAGTGGAAGGTGGGTCTAATTGGGAAAGGTCTGGATACGGGTTCAAATAGCAGCGGGTCTGCTGAAGGGGACAAAGGATATCAGTGAGGTGTTGGGAGACTCGGGAGATGTCCCTTTGCTTTTAATTGGCACAAAAACATTCCCAAAATGTTTGATAATTGAAGACTTGTCATAAGTCTTTTTCAGAAAAGGAATTTGAAGGAATTTTTCAACTAATGACATTTTTATGTGCATTTTCCAAGTCATGCTCAGACAGAGGTGCATTCATCATAATTTAATGCTTTCCTAAACCAGATAGGGGCACAAATAATACTTAACAGATGACCTGAACCTATCTTGGTAGACTAAAACAGCTCAAGTCAGCCACTGATTTTACAATAAATCGCCAGTAGGTGTCACTCTCGGTCTGACCGCTCCGAGGTGCCACAGGCAGTTTGCCTTATTACAAAAGTGGGAGTTTTCTTTAAAAAATGATCCAGAAAAGAGATTCAAGAAGCATTAAGTGTACAAAAAAAGCTCTAAAACTTTATATGAACTGTGATAACATCTGTGACTTTAGTTTTTTTTTTTTATGTATTTAATATCTGTTGCCGATATCCACACTTGATGCATGGCTATGTTAAGCCCTCCATGGTCCACTGTCATTTCTATAAGTCTTTACGAAATTGCATTTTTGCACTTTGAGTTGATTTAAGCTGCATATAATGTGGCCAGATTGTGTATTTGTAATAAGGGATTTTTTTTTCCATATTATTTTAAACTAAACACAGCAATCTGGTGGAAATGGATTGGGTGAACTTTTGTGGACTGCAAAATAAATAAATAAATAAAACTGATCAAAATCCCTCTGCATGTATTTGACCATGTTTTTCAGGAGTTAAAATTTTAGAGAATCAATGAATACTTTTTCGTGTATGACAAGGGATGAAGTTTAGTTTATTTATGAGAACAGTTTTAAAGAAAACACTTTATGTATAGTGAGGAAAGACAAGCGATTTAAAAAAATTGCACAGTATGAGTTTATAACATCTCTAATCCCAACATCCCTAATGCATTTCATTTAGCATCTACACTACTACAGAGATGTCGTGAAAGAACACTGTCAAAACATGTAAGAAATATTTGACAAGTATTGTCATTTAAAAATTAAATTAACTCTGTGGTCAGGACAAGTTTCCTTCAGCTGCATCTGATTTTCAGACCTTAAGATCGGTGGATGAGATTGGTTTTACATGTTAATATTGGCCAATCACCGGTCGCTTTGAATTAAGAAAATGGGGGCTGATTTATCTGTGCACCTCTACTTAAAAGGTTTGTTAAAGAACTTTAGTTTATTAGAAAAACAATGAGATAAATGCCATCACTGCAGCTCTGATTGTCCATTTTTACACACCAGTAAAATATCAGGTCAGAACGTTGCTTTAAACACCGGCAAAGCAAATAATTAAAGACATTGTCAAGCTGGCATACAAGTTTAAGAGACAATGGCTCAGAAATGCAATTACACCTCATTTAAATCACCTCAAATGGGACAGGCAGGTTGGACACATCGGAGACCTTTTCTTCTGGATTCCAGACACGGCCCAAAAATGTGAGAGCCTTCAGCTGAGAGCAGCGTCTCTCCCAAAGTGTCCAAGGGAGTACAACAGCCCCGAGTGTGAACTTCTCATTTTTGTCCCTGCTGAAAAGTCATAAATGTCTTGTTCCTATTGTGTGGGAACTCATCTTGGACATTGTCCCCCCCGGCTTTGCCCACCGGTAGCCAATAAGTCGAACATGGTCTCCTATCGAGCAGCAGTCTAGCATTCCTGGCATTTTCAGTCGGCTGTCCGGTCATAAGGTCGAAAGAGAGACCTTCAAGCAGAGAGACCGTGTTGTGGCGCATTTTCATGGAGAGGAAGATCTGGTTGTCTCCACACTGGAATGCTTTTGTCTACAGCTGGTCTTCCAGCAGGCACACTGATGCTAAGCTACTCAAAGTGCCAGTTAAAAGCCTCAACAAATAGAAAATGTGTTTGGATATCAAGATATTTTTATCATTTCAGTCATTTTTTTAACAAGTAAATTGTAGTGAAAATATGACTTTAAAGCCTAACCTGAAATTATACTGAACTTTTTAAAAAATATTTTGTCTAAGGCATTTTTGTACAAGTTAAAACCTTTAATTCAGTGGTGTTCAGTGTGTTGCCACGGACACAAATAGGGTCCAGATATGAAACTGCTGGGTTAGCTTTGCATCTGATATGACAAAACATGTATATAATTTTAAAATTGGATAGGTCAATATAAAAAGAGCCAATAATTGCAGAAAACAAACGGAATTCTGCAGAAAATTAACAGTAAAACACATGAAGATGCCTCTTATTCACCATTGTATCTAAATATTTTTTCATTAAATTGTATGAAAGAGCAATTCTGAGTAATTTATTCCCATTTGTCCCCGTCTATGTTAAACATTTACTACGTTCCATTTTAAGATACATTTTCTTGCTTCTTTTGAGGCCAGGTTTTCCGGGAGTTCACCCACACTAACCGGTAACAGCATTTCTGATTGAAGGAATTGTGGATTCAATAATGCGAGTGATGCTACAACTGATAAACAAGCTAAAAATGTAAAGCCTCATCAGTTCAGAGTTAATGTCTGGTTACTTCTGATTCATTTGACCCATAAGGAAAATATCAACAACACAACAGCATCCATTTTCTAAAGCTTTCTGCTTACTTTTTAATTGATGAACACTTTTATTTACCACTTTAACCATACATTTAAAAGAAGAGGTCACTCTTTAAACAGGATTAAAAACACTGTTACCACATCTCTGCTGCAAATGCTGGCAGGCAGAAATTTACCAGCGATAGTTACGTTAAATTAATTCAGAACCTAATTCCCCAGTAGACAACATAAAGTTGTAATTTTCAACTGGGTTCCCATCCAAACCAGCCTCTCTGAGTCTCATATCTTCCATCACCAGGGTTCCTTCCTGCCGCTGGTGCTTCGGTCCTAATTAAATAAGAGGCGGGGTGCATCATCCTGGACTGTGTCTGTGGTGGACGTGAATTGCGGTGAATGATTGAACTGAGCTCCTGCAGGGAAAGAGACGAGCCTGAGACTGGGTCCTGTCTCCCAGCGAAAGCATCTGTCCAATTACCAGGCCAGTGGGAGGACCTGCTTCATTACAGCCTCATCAGGTTTCTGAGGGCTACCTCGTTTTTACTTTCACCATCTTAGAGTTGAAGATAAACTACATGTGGAAATTTATTTTGTCTCTGCAATGTGAACGCCACGGAACCAAGCCCTTTTAAAAGCAACAGATCCCGCAGTTTAAATGATAGAGTATTGTACCTCATGCTAAAACTCGAGGTACCACGAGAACGCTTTGTTAGCTTTTCTACGATAGCATAACAAATTACATTTACTCAAATTGATTTATGTGAGAAATAGTTGAACCTTCAATATAAAAAATGCCCAATTTTATGTTGAAATGAAGCCGCCATAAGATCTTATAGGTTCATGACAAATCCCACAAACTTGAAATCCTATCAAACAGGTAAGAAACATCCCAGTAGCTGAAAGTGAGGAGAAATTCCCATCCATCCATTTTCTTTACACCCTTGTCCCTTAGTGGGGTCAGGAGGGTTGCTGGTGTCTGTCTCCAGCTAACATTCCAGGTGAGAGGCAGGGTTCACCCTGGACAGGTCACCAGTCTGTCGCAGGGCAACACAGAGACAGACACACAGACACATTCACACCTAGGGACAAATTGGAGAACCTGACAGTCATGTTTTTGGATTGTGGGAGGAAACCGGAGTATCCAGAGAAAACCCACGCATGCACAGGGAGAACATGCAAACTCCATGCAGAAAGACGGGGGCAGAACCCAGAACCTTCTTGCTGCAAGGAAACAGTTCTACCAACTGTGCCACTGTGCAGTTGGTAGAAAGGGAAGAAGGTAGAAGGAAAGAGGTCATGGGGTCCTCAGCCTGATTTTTTTTTTTACTTTCTTTTCATGTCTAACGGTGTTGACAAAAACTAGGGACAAATTTCAACGGAGTTGGAAAATATCTAAAAATTATTTTTAATTTAATTTATTGATACTTTTATAATTATTTATATGACTACTTATACTTAATTGTCATAATATATAATTTTAATTGTTTTAAACTATTATAATGTGTTGAGTTCTGCTCCGGGACAAGGGATTTTACAGGCATCATCCACCGACTACAATGTTTAAAATAAAAAAATATTCAGCAAATACCAGGAAAATATATATTGTTGTGCTCACATGACCCAGGTTAGTTTAGTCAGATATTTGAAAAAATTACATTTTGTGTATATCTTATTCAGATTTTGTGCTTTATCCATAGGACCTGTTTTGTCCCTATTCTCAAGAATCACTGAGAGCTGAACTGGCGATTTACAAATGTCGCAGACAAACATTAGCGATTGGGTAACATTTAAAACTTTTAACAAGAGTCCACATCCCGACCAGGCTACCGTTTCTCCATAGCTGAGGATCCAGATGCTCGGTACGAAGCAAAGCGAGGGGAAAGTCTCTGAGGGCCACGACTCTTACTTACAGCTATAAAACACAGAGTTAACAGCAGAAAACAGTTTTCAGTGAGTGTTGGTGAACCCTGAGGCCCGGTGTTTTACCACTCTGCACTGAAAGCCTCGTTAATAGGAGATTATTAGATTTAATCTAGTAAGGAGGAGCGTGACGTTCAGATCGCCCTGGAGGCTCATCAGTTTTCTGAAACAGTGAGGGAGGAGGGGGGGGGGGGGGGGGGCCCTCCCCGCCGACCATATTTTGCCCCTCCCACGCCCCCGGC
>NW_015112962.1:210459-211664 GCF_001443285.1 Poecilia latipinna | reverse complement strand
GTGTTCAAACTGTGCCCATGTAATTGTTTGTGTTTGCAAAAAGGAAGGGGGGGGGTGGGGGGGTTTGGCTCATCCGAGCCGACCATATGTTGCCTCTCTCATGCCCCTGGCTCTGAGGCGGAGGGGAAATGTGGTTGATTGTGAAGTCGAGGCCGCTCAAACACCACCCGAGGCACTTAACTGGCAGGTAGCGGTCAGCGGGTTTCTGTGTGTTGTGTTTCGTTGATGCATCTCCGGGTTACCTGCAGGGAGAGCTTGGCCTCGGGGCGGAGGGTCCTCAGGACAGCAGCGGAGCGGTGAGGTACGGAGGGCGATCCTCCTGGGAGTCCTTTGAGTAGCTGGCTGCAAGTGGAATGTGCTCAGTCAGCAGGTTGCTGTTTTGATCCCGCTTAAGGAGTGAGACTGGAGAGTCAAGCTGATGCTAATTGTCGCTGATCTGGCGGTCCGTGACTGAGATTTACCAATCAATCCACTGTTCGTAATAATCAACGCTGACTCTTCCTCTTTGATCAATTCAATTAAGAATCCAGGGTTTCCAAATGTTCTGTCCTTCCGAAACAATTTGGATTATAGAAATGAAAGAAGTGAGGACACTTTTGACACTTTATTATCTGCTCTTTATTTTTCTCTTTCCAACATATAAAACAATTTTTTTTTAAGTGTTAAGTAACGAGTTGCAACATAGTATTTTGGACCATAACCATCTGTTCTCGTTTCTCAGAGTAAAACTCTTCCAAAATCTGAAATCTAGCTCAAGACTGTCAAGAACGGTTATCATGTGACTGAGAATCTAAAAACCAAACTTCAGAGGGTTGCTTCAGTCTGCTTTAGTAAAAGTGAAATTCCGGAAAAATGTGAAACAATAATTGTGTATTTATATAATGTCTCTTTTATTGTGTAAAGTATTTTCATCTCACCTGGAGGAACCAGTGATTTTAGTGAACATTGTTTTTCTAATGAGTACACCTCAAAACTTTTCCACGTAAAATGTAGCATCTATCTGTTATGATTCAAATAAATAAATAGTAAATGTCTAATCAAAAATCGTTCATTATCTCTATGTAGTTGTGCACGTCCATCGATCCATCCTGGGTCAAACTTCAGGGTAATTTAAAGAGACTAATGAGTCTCTTATGATGACCCCTATGATGAATATAAACTTTGGACTCGGTTTTCCCTCGCCCGGACGCGGGTCACCGGGGCCC